>NW_027423346.1:845817-850817 GCF_048934315.1 Petromyzon marinus
TCTGTGTGTGTCTCTGTGTCACTGTGTGTGTCTCTGTGTCTCTGTGTGTCACTGTGTGTGTCTCTGTGTCACTGTGTGTGTCTCTGTGTGTGTCTCTGTGTCACTGTGTGTCTCTGTGTGTGTCTCTGTGTCACTGTGTGTGTCTCTGTGTGTGTCTCTGTGTTACTGTGTGTGTGTCTCTGTGTGTGTCTCTGTGTGTGTCTCTGTGTCACTGTGTGTGTCACTGTGTGTGTCTCTGTGTGTGTGTGTCTCTGTGTGTGTGTGTCCCTGTGTGTGTGTGTCACTGTGTCTCTGAGTCACTGTGTGTCACTGTGTGTGTCACTGTGTCTCTGTGTCTCTGTGTCACTGTGTGTGTCGCTGTGTGTCTCTGTGTGTCTCTGTGTGTGTCTCTGTGTCTCTGTGTGTCTCTGTGTGTGTCTCTGTGTCTCTGTGTGTGTCACTCTGTGTGTCTCTGTGTCTCTGTGTGTCTCTGTGTCACTGTGTGTGTCACTGTGTCTCTGTGTGTGTCTCTGTGTCACTGTGTGTGTCTCTGTGTCTCTGTGTGTCACTGTGTGTGTCTCTGTGTCACTGTGTGTGTCTCTGTGTGTGTCTCTGTGTCACTGTGTGTCTCTGTGTGTGTCTCTGTGTCACTGTGTGTGTCTCTGTGTGTGTCTCTGTGTTACTGTGTGTGTGTCTCTGTGTGTGTCTCTGTGTGTGTCTCTGTGTGTGTCTCTGTGTGTGTCTCTGTGTCACTGTGTGTGTCTCTGTGTGTGTCTCTGTGTCACTGTGTGTCACTGTGTGTCTCTGTGTGTCACTGTGTGTGTCACTGTGTGTGTGTGTGTCTCTGTGTGTGTCTCTGTGTCACTGTGTCTCTGTGTCACTGTGTGTGTCTCTGTCACTGTGTGTGTCTCTGTGTGTGTCTCTGTGTGTGTCACTGTGTGTGTCACTGTGTGTGTCTCTGTGTGTCACTGTGTCTCTGTGGCACTGTGTGTGTCTCTGTGTGTCACTGTGTGTGTCACTGTGTGTGTGTCACTCTGTGTGTCACTGTGTGTGTGTCACTGTGTGTGTCTCTCTGTGTGTCTCTGTGTCACTGTGTCTCTGTGTGTGTCTGTGTGTGTGTGTCTCCTCTGTGTCACTGTGTCTCTGTGTGTGTCTCTGTGTGTGTCTCTGTGTGTGTCTCTGTGGCTCTGTGTGTGTCTCTGTGTGTGTCTCTGTGTGTGTCTCTGTGTGTGTCTCTGTGTCTCTGTGTGTGTCTCTGTGTCACTGTGTGTGTCTCTGTGTGTGTCTCTGTGTGTGTGTCACTGTGTGTGTCACTGTGTGTGTCTCTGTGTGTGTGTCACTGTGTGTGTCTCTGTGTGTGTGTCTCTGTGTGTGTGTCACTGTGTGTGTGTCTCTGTGTCTCTGTGTGTGTCTCTGTGTCTCTGTGTCACTGTGTGTGTCTCTGTGTGTGTCTCTGTGTGTGTCTGTGTCACTGTGTGTGTCTCTGTGTGTGTCTCTGTGTGTGTCACTGTGTCTCTGTGTGTGTCTCTGTGTCACTGTGTGTGTCACTGTGTGTGTCACTGTGTGTGTCACTGTTTGTGTCTCTGTGTGTGTGTCTCTGTGTCTCTGTGTCACCTTGTGTGTCTATATGTGTGTCACTGTGTCTCTGTGTCACTTTGTGTGTCTCTGTGTGTGTCTCTGTTTGTGTCTGTGTCACTGTGTGTGTCTCTGTGTGTGTCTCTGTGTGTGTCACTGTGTCTCTGTGTGTCTCTGTGTCACTGTGTCACTGTGTGTGTCACTGTGTGTGTCACTGTGTGTGTCTCTGTGTGTGTGTCTCTGTGTCACTGTGTGTGTCTCTATGTGTGTCACTGTGTCTCTGTGTCACTTTGTGTCTCTGTGTGTGTCTCTGTGTGTGTCTCTGTGTGTGTCTCTGTGTCACTGTGTGTGTCTCTGTGTGTGTGTCTCTGTGTGTGTGTGTCTCTGTGTGTGTCTCTGTGTGTGTCTCTGTGTCACTGTGTGTCACTGTGTGTGTCTCTGTGTGTGTCTCTGTGTGTGTCTCTGTGTGTGTCTCTGTGTGTGTCTCTGTGTGTGTGTCTGTGTGTGTGTCTGTGTGTGTGTGTCTCTCTGTGTGTCTCTCTGTGTGTGTCTCTGTGTGTGTCTCTGTGTGTGTCTCTGTGTGTGTCACTGTGTGTGTGTCACTGTGTGTGTGTGTGTGTCACTGTGTGTGTCACTCTGTGTGTGTCACTGTGTGTGTCACTGTGTGTGTGTCACTGTGTGTGTGTGTGTGTCACTGTGTGTGTCACTCTGTGTGTGTCTCTGTTCAGAGTCCGTCACTTCCCTGGCGGTTACAACGAGTGGAAGTCCAAGCAGAGCAAGTGATGTCATCAACATCATCATCGTCATCATCCACAGCAACATCATCATCATCCACCACCAGACCACCTCATCATCATCATCAACATCATCCACATCATCATCATCCACATCATCATCATCATCCACCACCTCCTCAGCTACCTCCTCACCGCATCCACACGCTGCCATTGTGAACGGAGCAAGAAGCACAGCCAAAGTGAAATAGCCACTCACTCATTCACTCATTCACTCACCTACTCACTCATTCACTCACTCAGCCACTCATTCACTCACTCAGCTACTCACTCACCTACTTACTCACTCACTCACCTACTCACTCACTCATTCACTCATTCACTCACCTACTCACTCACTCATTCACTCACTCAGCCACTCATTCACTCACTCAGCTACTCACTCACCTACTCACTCACTCACTCACCTACTCACTCACTCATTCACTCATTCACTCACCTACTCACTCACTCATTCACTCACTCAGCCACTCATTCACTCACTCAGCTACTCACTCACCTACACACTCACCTACTCACTCACCTACTCACTCACTCACCTACTCACTCACTCACCTACTCACTCACTCATTCACTCACTCAGCCACTCATTCACTCACTCAGCTACTCACTCACCTACACACTCACCTACTCACTCACCTACTCACTCACCTACTCACTCACTCACCTACTCACTCACTCATTCACTCACTCAGCTACTCACTCATTCACTCACTCAGCTACTCACTCACCTACTCACTCACTCACTCACCCACCTACACACTCACTCACTCACCCACTCACCCACTCACTCACTCACCCACTCACTCACTCACTCACCCACCTACACACTCACCCACTCACCCACTCACTCACTCACTCACCCACTCACTCACTCACTCACCCACTCACTCACTCACCTACACACTCACTCACCTACTCACTCACTCACTCACCTACTCACTCATTCACTCACTCAGCTATTCACTCACCTAATCACCCACACACTCAACTACTCACCCACACACTCACTCACCTACTCACTCACTCACCTACTCACTCACCTAATCACCCACACACTCACCTATTCACCCACACACTCACTCACCTACTCACTCACTTACCTACTCACTCACCTACTCACTCACTCACTCACCTACTCACTTACCTACTCACTCACCGACTCACTCACCTAATCACCCACACACTCAACTACTTACCCACACACTCACTCACCTACTCACTCACTTACCTACTCACTCACCTACTCACTCACTCACCTACTCACTCACCTACTCACTCACTCACCTACTCACTCACCTACTCACTCACTCAACTACTCACTCACACACTCACTCACCCACCCACTCGCCCACCCACTCACTTACCCACCCACCCACCCACTCACCAACCCACCCACCCACTCACCTACCCACCCACTCACCCACCCACTTACTCATCCACCCACTCACTCACCCACGCACTCACCCACTCACTCACACATTAAATCTATCTTTGTATGTGATAGTAATGAGACTCGTATAACGGCGATTAGACACTTCTAATGACAATAAACGCCCTGATATATATACTGTAGACTCAGCGTGTGGGTGGGTGAGTGAGTGGGTGGGTGAGTGGGTGGGTTGGTGGGTGTGTGAGTGAGTGGGTGGGTTGGTGGGTGTGTGAGTGAGTGGGTGAGTGGGTGGGTGGGTGAGTGGGTGAGTGAGTGGGTGGGTGAGTGGGTGAGTGGGTGGGTGGGTGTGTGAGTGGGTGAGGGAGTCAGTGAGTGAGGGAGTCAGTGGATGAATGGATGGGTGAGTGAGTGAGTGGGTGAGTGGGTGGGTGTGTGAGTGGGTGAGTGGGTGGGTGAGTGGGTGGGTGGATGAGTGGGTGAGGGAGTAAGTGAGTGAGGGAGTCAGTGGGTGAATGGATGGGTGAGTGTGTGAGTGGGTGAGTGGGTGGGTGAGTGTGTGAGTGGGTGAGTGGGTGGGTGAGTGGGTGGGTTGGTGGGTGAGTGGGTGGGTGAGTGGGTGAGTGAGTGGGTGAGTGAGTGAGTGGGTGAGTGAGTGGGTGAGTGAGTGTGTGTGTGAGTGGGTGAGTGAGTGACAGTGTGTGAGTGAGTGAGTGAGGGAGTCAGTGGGTGAATGGATGGGTGAGTGTGTGAGTGGGTGAGTGGGTGGGTGAGTGTGTGAGTGGGTGAGTGGGTGGGTGAGTGGGTGGGTTGGTGGGTGAGTGGGTGGGTGAGTGGGTGAGTGAGTGGGTGAGTGAGTGAGTGGGTGAGTGAGTGGGTGAGTGAGTGTGTGTGTGAGTGGGTGAGTGAGTGACAGTGTGTGAGTGAGTGAGTGAGGGAGTCAGTGGGTGAATGGATGGGTGAGTGAGTGGGTGGGTGTGTGAGTGGGTGTGTGAGTGGGTGAGTGGGTGGGTTGGTGGGTGTGTGAGTGGGTGGGTTGGTGGGTGGGTGTGTGAGTGAGTGGGTGAGTGGGTGGGTGGGTGAGTGGGTGAGTGAGTGGGTGAGTGAGTGGATGAGTGAGTGGATGAGTGAGTGGGTAAGTGAGTGTGTGAGTGAGTGCGTGAGTGGGGAGTGAGTGAGTGGATGAGTGAGTGAGTGTGTGAGTGAGTGGATGAGTGAGTGGGTGAGTAAGTGAGTGTGTGAGTGAGTGAGTGCGTGAGTGG
>NW_027423346.1:855817-858685 GCF_048934315.1 Petromyzon marinus
GTGGTGGTGGTGGTAGTGGTAGTGGTGGTAGTGGTGGTGGTAGTGGTGGTGGTAGTAGTGGTGGTAGTGGTGGTGGTGGTAGTGGTGGTGGTAGTGGTGGTAGTGGTGGTGGTAGTAGTGGCGGTGGTAGTGGTGGTAGTGGTGGTAGTGGTGGTGGTGGTAGTGGTGGTGGTAGTGGTAGTAGTGGTGGTGGTAGTGGTAGTAGTGGTGGTAGTGGTGGTAGTGGTGGTAGTGGTGGTGGTAGTGGTGGTGGTAGTGGTGAGGTGGTGGTAGTGGTGGTAGTGGTGGTGGTGGTGGTAGTGGTGGTAGTGGTGGTAGTGGTCGTGGTAGTGGTGGTGGTGGTGGTAGTGGTGGTGGTAGTGGTGGTAGTGGTGGTAGTGGTGGTGGTAGTGGTGGTGGTGGTAGTGGTGGTAGGCCGTGGTAGTGGTGGTGGTAGTGGTGGTAGTGGTAGTGGTGGTAGTGGTGGTAGTGGTGGTGGTAGTGGTGGTGGTAGTGGTGGTGGTAGTGGTGGTAGTGGTGGTGGTAGTGGTGGTGGTAGTGATAGTAGTGGTGGTGGTGGTAGTAGTGGTGGTAGTGGTAGTAGTGGTAGTGGTGGTAGTGGTGGTAGTAGTGGTAGTGGTAGTAGTGATGGTAGTGGTGGTGGTAGGGGTGGTAGTGGTGGTGGTAGTGGTGGTAGTAGTGGTGGTGGTAGTGGTGGTAGTGGTGGTGGTAGTGGTGGTAGTGGTGGTAGTAGTGGTGGTGGTGGTGGTAGTAGTAGTGGTGGTGGTAGTGGTGGTGGTAGTGGTGGTAGTGGTGAGCGATAGTGTAGTTGTGGTAGTGGTGGTAGTAGTGGTGGTAGTGGTGGTAGTCGTGGTAGTGGTGGTAGTTGTGGTGGTAGTGGTGGTGGTAGTGGTGGTGGTAGTAGTGGTGGTGGTAGTGGTGGTAGTGGTGGTAGTGGTGGTGGCAGTGGTGGTGGTAGTGGTGGTGGTAGTGGTGGTAGTGGTTGTGGTAGTGGTGGTAGTGGTGGTAGTGGTGGTGGTAGTGGTGGTAGTGGTTGTGGTAGTGGTGGTGGTAGTGGTGGTAGTAGTGGTGGTGGTAGTGGTGGTGGTAGTGGTGGTGGTAGTAGTGGTAGTGGTGGTGGTGGTAGTGGTGGTAGTGGTTGTGGTAGTGGTGGTAGTAGTGGTGGTAGTGGTTGTGGTAGTGGTGGTAGTAGTGGTGGTGGTAGTGGTGGTGGTAGTGGTGGTGGTAGTGGTGGTAGTGGTGGTGGTAGTGGTGGTGGTAGTGGTGGTGGTAGTGGTGGTGGTGGAGATGGTAGTGGTGGTGGTAGTGGTGGTAGTAGTGGTGGTAGTGGTAGTAGTGGTGGTAGTAGTGGTAGTGGTGGTGGTAGTGGTAGTGGTGGTAGTAGTGGTAGTGGTGGTAGTGGTGGTGGTAGTGGTGGTAGTGGTGGTAGTGGTGGTGGTAGTAGTGGTGGTGGTAGTAGTGGTGGTAGTAGTGGTGGTAGTGGTGGTAGTGGTGGTGGTAGTGGTGGTAGTGGTGGTGGTAGTGGTGGTGGTAGTAGTGGTAGTAGTGGTGGTGGTAGTGGTAGTGGTGGTGGTAGTGGTGGTGGTGGTAGTAGTGGTGGTAGTAGTGGTAGTAGTGGTGGTAGTGGTGGTGGTAGTGGTGGTAGTGGTGGTAGTGGTGGTGGTAGTGGTGGTGGTGGTAGTAGTGGTGGTGGTAGTGGTGGTGGTGGTGGTAGTGGTGGTGGTAGTAGTGGTGGTGGTAGTGGTAGTAGTGGTGGTAGTGGTGGTGGTGGTAGTGGTGGTAGTGGTAGTAGTGGTGGTGGTAGTGGTGGTGGTAGTGGTGGTAGTAGTGGTGGTGGTAGTAGTGGTGGTGGTACTGGTAGTAGTGGTGGTGGTAGTGGTAGTGGTGGTAGTGGTGGTAGTAGTGGTGGTAGTGGTGGTAGTGGTGGTGGTGGTAGTGGTGGTGGTAGTGGTGGTAGTGGTGGTGGTGGTAGTGGTGGTAGTAGTGGTGGAGGTATTGGTGGTGGTAGTAGTGGTGGTGGTAGTGGTGGTGGTAGTGGTGGTAGTGGTAGTGGTGGTGGTGGTAGTGGTGGTGGTAGTGGTGGTAGTAGTGGTGGTGGTAGTAGTGGTGGTAGTGGTGGTGGTAGTGGTGGTAGTGGTGGTGGTAGTGGTGGTAGGTAGTGGGTGGTAGTGGTGGTAGTGGTGGTGGTAGTGGTGGTAGTAGTGGTGGTAGTGGTGGTGGTGGTAGTGGTAGGTGGTAGTGGTGGTGGTAGTGGTGGTGGTAGTAGTGGTGGTAGTGGTGGTGGTGGTAGTGGTGGTAGTGGTGGTAGTGGTGGTGGTAGTGGTGGCGGTGGTAGTGGTGGTAGTGGTGGTAGTGGTGGTGGTGGTAGTGGTGGTGGTAGTGGTGTAGTGGTGGTGGTAGTGGTAGTAGTGGTGGTAGTGGTGGTAGTGGTGGTAGTGGTGGTGGTAGTGGTGGTGGTAGTGGTAGTAGTGGTGGTGGTAGTGGTGGTGGTAGTGGTGGTAGTGGTGGTGGTAGTGGTGGTGGTAGTAGTGGTAGTGGTGGTGGTGAGTGGTGGTGGTAGTGGTGGTAGTGGTGGTAGTGGTGGTAGTGGTGGTAGTGGTGGTAGTGGTGGTGGTAGTGGTGGTGGTGGTGGTAGTGGTGGTGAGTGGTGGTAGTGGTGGTAGTGGTGGTGGTGGTGGTGGTGGTGGTAGTGGTGGTAGTGGTGGTGTGGTAGTGGGGTGGTGGTGGTGGTGGTAGTGGTGGTGGTAGTGGTGGTGTGGTGGTGGTGGTGGTGTGGGGTGGGGGTGGGGTGGGGGTAGGGTGGTGGTGGGGGTGGTGGTAGTGGTGGGAGGGGGTGGGGTGGTGGGTGGGGTGGGGTGGTGGTGGTGG
>NW_027423347.1:0-105195 GCF_048934315.1 Petromyzon marinus
AGGACCCGGAGAAAAATCCACTCGACCACAGGGAGAAAGACATGCAAACTCCAAATATGCAGCAGGCGTCACAGTCGGGATCAAACCCACGGTCTTCTGTATACCAATCGAGGGAGTTATCATCTTGTCACCGTGGCCCCCCTCAGGTAAATCTCAGTTTCTCGCATTACGAGGAGGCACGACGATTTCACGGCCTCGACGGTATTTTTTTCATATAAATACATTTTGTGGTGAAATTAGTTCAGAATCAGAATCTTTATTTATCCTGGAGAAATCCGATGAGCTCTCAAGCTCTTTTTCAAAGGTGTCCCAAAGGGGCCAGTCAAAAAGTTACAACAATGCAAAAACACGAATAGGAGTGCAAAGTAGAGGAAAGGTAAGCAAAGCACCAAGAATGAATATATAACATAGATAAAGTATACAAGTTCATATTTCAAAAGTATATAAATTTCCAAGCTCGGTTTAAACAACAGCAAGAAAAGTGCCAGACGTTGCACATTAAAATTTAACTTTACATTGTAAGAAGAAAAAGACCACGCGCCTTGACAAAGGAATTAGCATATAATTTAGCATTGAAATGGCTCATTGAAATAGCTAAGTTAAAGTATACACATCCGCAGAGGTACCCCTTGACAAAGGAATTAGCGCTGGAGTGGAAGAAGCCACGCTTAGATCACGACCTTTAAGCTGTGTGAGAAGAAAAAGGACAAGTGCCTTGACAAAGGAATTACCATATAATTTAGCATTGAAATGGCTCATTGAAATAGCTAAGTTAAAGTATACACATCCGCAGAGGTACCCTTTGACAAAGGAATTAGCATCGAATTTAGCATTGAAATAGCTGAGTGATTAGCTTGTAACTGCTCGCAGAAATAGCTATGTTAAATTTAGAGCATATACGTTCACCGAGGCACCTAGTACTCATCAAACAGGAGAATTTAGCGAAACACAACCACGCTCAGACATCGGACCTGTGTGCGAGCAAACAAGGTGTTCTGACAAAGAAATTAGCATAAAAAGCAAGCATTTGATTGGCGGATTTTAGGAAAGAGGTGGTGTACGTGCCGGTGGACTCGCAGTTTGGCGCGGGGGGGGGAGGGGGGAGGGGGGAGTTTACCTATTGATGGTGTGAAAAGGGGGATTTTATAAGAGCTGCGAAAGTTTGGGGTACCACTACTTGAAAACTATACTGTACCATTGAAATTAGTTTAATGTTTAGTTCGATTTAGAACATCTTTCCAATGGTTGCTTAATTTGAAACCATCCTCTCGGTTGAAATTGTGTCTGTGTTTGTAGATCTGAATTGCTTCATGAACAAATCTCTGATAAAAGCCCGTGGGTTTGCAAAGAACCTTGGTATCGGAGAAAATTATATCGTGATCCCCCACAGCGTTGTAACAGTGATCAGCCACGGCAGAAGAATTCTTTTGCCGTGTTTCAAATATGATTTGTGCTCGCGAATTCGGTCAGAGACATGTCGCTTTGTCTCACCGATGTAGCAATCACCGCAGGTACAACTCAATTTGTAAACCCCGGGGTACTGTAAATCAGGAATGACATCCTTCACAGATGGGATCAGATCACAAATTTTGTGTACTGTATTGAACCGGACCTGGATCTTGTGTTTGTTTAGAATTTTGGAACTATTTTTAGTAACACCTGCTATATATGGAAGTGTGATGGTTTTCACCGGAGTATCAAGTGGTTGTTTCTGTATGGAGGGAGAGACAGCTTGGCGGATGGTACGGTCAGAGTAACCATTCCTTTTGAGGGCCAGGTGTATATGTTTTAATTCACTGGTCAGGTGGTGTTGGTCCGAAATGCAATGAGCCCTATGGTATAAAGTTTTGATGAGAGAATTCTTTTGGGCTGGGTGGTGGTGGGAATCAGGTTTCAAGTAGGAATCTGTGTGGGTGGGTTTCCTGTAGACAGAATGCCCCAATGAGCCATCAGGTCTCCTCTCAAACAGAACATCTAAGAATGGTAGCTTGCCATCTTTCTCCAGTTCCATGGTGAATTTGATGGCGGGATGTCTGGAACTGATGTGGTGTAGGAAAAGGTTCAGAGCTGGGAGGCCATGTGGCCAAATGACGAAAGTGTCATCCACATATCTCTTTCACAGGGAAGGTCTGAGGGTGGAAGTCTGGATAGCGTCTGATTCAAATTTCTCCATGAAAATATATTGAAATAATTGAAAATTTGGTCCAACATGGACTAGACCCCGACACACCTGCACTGGTTAGGCACTGCCTCAACAATACCTACTTTATTTGGAAGGGCTCCTTCTACAAACAAAATGAGGGTACCCCCATGGGATCCCCCTTATCACCAGTGATAGCCAATATTTTCATGGAGAAATTTGAATCAGACGCTATCCAGACTTCCACCCTCAGACCTTCCCTGTGGAAGAGATATGTGGATGACACTTTCGTCATTTGGCCACATGGCCTCCCAGCTCTGAACCTTTTCCTACACCACATCAATTCCAGACATCCCGCCATCAAATTCACCATGGAAGTGAAGAAAGATGGCAAGCTACCATTCTTAGATGTTCTGTTTGAGAGTAGACCTGATGGCTCATTGGGGCATTCTGTCTACAGGAAACCCACCCACACAGATTCCTACTTGAAACCTGATTCCCACCACCACCCAGCCCAAAATAATTATCTCATCAAAACTTTATACCATAGGGCTCATTGCATTTCGGACCAACACTACCTGACCAGTGAATTAAAACATGTACACCTGGCCCTCAAAAGGAATGGTTACTCTGACCGTACCATCCGCCAAGCTGTCTCTCCCTCCATACAGAAACAACCACTTGATACTCCGGTCAAAACCATCACACTTCCATATATAGCAGGCGTTACTAAAAATATTTCCAAAATTCTAAACAAACACAAGATCCAGGTCCGGTTAAATACAGTACACAAAATTCGTGATCTGATCCCATCCGTGAAGGATGTCATTCCTGATTTACAGTACCCCGGGTTTACAAATTGAGTTGTACCTGCGGTGATTGCTACATCGGTGAGACAAAGCGACATGTCTCTGACCAAATTCGCGAGCACAAATCAGATTTGAAACACGGCAAAACGAATTCTTCTGCCGTGGATGATCAATGTTACAACGCTGTGGGGGATCACGATATAATTTTCTCCGATACCAAGGTTCTTTGCAAACCCACGGGCTTTTATCAGAGATTTGTTCATGAAGAAATTCAGATCTACAAACGCAGACACAATTTCAACCGAGAGGATGGTTTCAAATTAAGCATCCATTGGAAAGATGTTCTAAATCGAACTAAACATTAAACTAATTTCAATGGTACAGTATATTTTTCAAGTAGTGGTACCCCAAACTTTCGCAGCTCTTATAAATTCCCCCTTTTCACACCGTCAATAGGTAAACTCCCCCCTCCCCCCTTCCCCCCCCCGCGCAAAACTGCGAGTCCACCGGCACGTACACCACCTCTTTCCTAAAATCCGACAATCAAATGCTAATTTTTATGCTAATTTCTTTGTCAGAACACCTTGTTTGCTCGCACACAGGTCCGATGTCTGAGCGTGGTTGTGTTTCGCTAAATTCTCCTGTTTGATGAGTACTAGGTGCCTCGGTGAACGTATATGCTCTAACTTTAACGTAGCTATTTCTGTGACCAGTTACAAGCTAATCACTCAGCCATTTCAATGCTAAATTCGATGCTAATTCCTTTGTCAAGGGGTACCTCTGCGGATGTGTATACTTTAACTTAGCTATTTCAATGAGCCATTTCAATGCTAAATTATATGTCAATTCCTTTGTCAAGGCACTTGGCCTTTTTTCTTCTCACACAGCTTAAAGATCGCGATCTAAGCGTGGCTTCTTCCACTCCAACGCTAATTCCTTTGTCAAGGGGTACCTCTGCGGATGTGTATACTTTAACTTAGCTATTTCAATGAGCCATTTCAATGCTAAATTATATGCTAATTCCTTTGTCAAGGCGCGTGGTCTTTTTATTCCCACACAGCTTAAAGGTCGTGATCTAAGCGTGGCTTCTTCCACTCCAGCGCTGTCCCCCAGACAGTCTCGTCCCTTCACCTGATGAAGGCCGCTTGTGTCGTGGCCGAAACGTCGTGATTTTTTGTTATTTTATTTTCACCTACGTGACTTTACCCAATAGAACCAAAGAGTATGGATCCTAGCAGTCACGAAAGCTTTAAATCTAGAATTTACATTGTAACTTTTAAGTCTATAGTTATAGATTGAACAAAGATAATGACTTTTTACTGGGATGGGGAATGCAGCAGCAGTTACACCCGAGGCAGCAATGAGAGGCGCACCGGCAATCTCGTCAATCCGCTGCTGGATCCAATGCTCGCTTAGTGACGAGCAAGAGAGCGCAACGCTAACGTCAGTGGTGAGTACTTGAACGGCCGGTCCCTGAGGCACCGACCCCTTTACCGAACCGTGGCAAAGTAAAGAACACAGTAACACTCATGGAGAGAGGGCTTTATCCGGAATGGCATCTACAAAGAGGCTACGAATTCTCCGATCGATGTTCACAGGTGTGCATTGTACCGCGTGTGGGGAGCGGTGGCACATCGGTTATCGAGCCGATGCTCTGAATGGATGGCATTGCTGATAGAATGTCACTTTGCTGACTTCTCTGTATCTTGTTTTATTCATCCATATAGTCTCAATTTAACTCTGCATCTCTGTAAATGAACAACATTATTAATATTTATCAATATATATAGGCATACATATGGCCATAAATTAACATGGACTAAAACTCATATTCATTTGAAAATAGTGTATTTTGCGCTAAGATCCTGGCGACCCGAGTTCGATTATGTGAACCGGTTCTGGGCCTCTTCTAGGTCGACTCAGCCTCAAATGAGTACCTGGTGCGATGTGTAAACATCGCCACTCGGGAGAGACAAAGGCGGCCGGGGGTGGTGCTGGCCACCCAACCCCACGTGCCGTGCTGGCCTTCATAGGCGGTGCTCCGTAACAGCACTTGCCCCAACGGTCTGTTAAGCCTACGCGGGGGATCTTTTATTTGTTGTACTGCATGAATGTTGCGCCCCACGTTCCTGGAGCGAGCGAGCTTCCTGAGGAACTGGGCAGGCGAAACGTCGCGCATTGGCACGATGCGCCACGCGTTTTCCAACCCGAGAGCTCATCAGATAGTCGTGCAGCTACCAAACACACCGATTGCATGCCAGGCTAGGTGTTCCCTCGACTTAAACATCTTACAATCCAGTCTCACATCGCCTTGATGCAAGAAGACATCTAAAGTGGGCCCTGGTCATTCATAAAACCCATATTGGCAAATCTGTGTTGCACTTAGCTAATTCATTAACCCAAGAAACATAAGACGTGCATCAAATTTCCATTTAACTCTTCCTCAAACAAAAATATGAATAGGTGACCAAGCCTTTGACGTTGCAGACTATAACTGTTGTACATTTAACTAATTTTGCATAGTACGGAGCCAAACGTTATAATCGGAGTTGCTGGACACAAAAGAAATTGCAGATGTGATTTGTATCCTTGATCCTTGCCCCTCATGCATTGATAGTTCAATGTTCATGTGCAGTGTGTTGTTGTTTTGGTGAAGTCTGGGACTATTCTTCTTTGGTTCTTTCGGTAAAGTCACGTAGAATGAGAATAAAATAATAAATTGATAAAAAAAGATGGCAAACTACCCTTTCTGGATGTCTTAATTAAAAGGAGACATGATGGTTCAATGAGCCACTCTGTCTACAGGAAAGCTACCCATACAGATGCTTACTTGAAACCGGATTCCCACCACCATCCATCCCAGAAGAACTGCCTCATCAAGACTCTATACCATAGAGCCCAATGCATTTCCGACCAGGAACACATTACCAGTGAACTCAAGCACGTACACCAGGCTCTCAGGGCTAATGGCTACTCCGACTACACAATCCGCAAAGCCATCACTCCAGTCATGAAGAAGGATCCTCTTGTGGAGCCACTCAAAACTAAAAAGATCTCCAAAATCCTGAATAAACACAAGATCCAGGTCCGATTCAACACAGTACACAAAATCCGTGATTTAGTTCCATCTGTAAAAGATGCTCTTCCAGACATACAGTACCCGGGCGTTTACAAACTAAAGTGCCTCTGTGGTAGTAGCTACATTGGAGAAACCAAAAGACATATCTCGGACCGCATCCGCGAACATAAAGCAGACTTGAAACACGGTAAGACGAACTCCTCTGCCGTGGCAGATCACTGTTACAATTCAGTGGGCTCACATGACATTGACTTCTCCAAGACGGAGGTTCTTTGCAAACCAACTGGCTACCATGAGAGATTCGTTCATGAGGCCATTCACATATACAAGCACAGAGACAATTTCAACCGAGAAGATGGATTCAGGCTTAGTAACCACTGGAAAAATGTGTTAAATCATTTCTGTTCTTAATTAATTGTAATTTTACGATGACCTTCAGACCGCAGCTCTTTCGCCAGCATTGCCTCTTAATACCTCTCACACCACGGTTAATGGTATGGTTTACAACATGGAGTATACTAGGGCTTCGCAGCTGTCTCTCTCCCCCTCCTCTGTTCCGACCATGGACGAACTCGTCCGTCTGAACGGGGCCCGTAGCTATCCGTGGTACGGAAATTTGAGGGCTCTTTGTTCCTCTCACACAGCTTAAAAGCCGTGATCTGAACGTGGCTCTCTCACTCCAGCGCTGTCCTACCAGACAGTCTCGCTCCCTTCACCTGATGAAGGCCGCTTGTGTTGTGGCCGAAACGTCGTGAGAATATTATTGTGTTATTTTATTTTATCAATTTATTATTTTATTATCATTCTACGTGACTTTACCGAAAGAACCAAAGAAGATGAATCATTGCAGTCACGAAAGCTTTAAATCGAAAAATAAAATAACACAATAATATTCTCACGACGTTTCGGCCACAACACATCGGCCTTCTGATGAGAATATTATTGCGTCATTTTATTTGATCAATTTATTATTTTATTCTCATTCTACGTGACTTTACCGAAAGAACCAAAGAAGATGAATCATTGCAGTCATGAAAGCTTTAAATCGAAATCTGGGACTATTGTTTTTTGTTTTGCTGCCTTGCCCCAAGAATGCATTCAGTGTTGCAAATTTGGACTTCATAATTTGTTTGGTTATGTATTTATGTTTTGTGACTTTCTTACCTTTTCTATATTTTGCACGATTTTCCTTAAGACCAAAACAGGTGAATTTATACACAATGCTTGCTGCCGCCTGATGATGCTAGTTCTGAGCGTTGCTCCTCCAACCTCTGCTGTTGTTAGAGGGTGACGGCCTCCAACTGCCCAATAGACTCACAGTGCACCTACCCTGGCACTGCCCAGTAGCGTCCTTCACGAGCCTGCTCCTCTGCCTCCTCTACAGAGGCCGACCTATGCTGTGTAGCAAACAAAGACAAAGATCCCCGCTGAAGCCTTAACAGCACCATTCCCAGCCGCCTTTGTCTCCTCAGTGGCGAAGCTTACTACAAACCGCACTAGGTACTCATTTAAGGCTAAGTCGACCAAGGGGAGGCCCGGGACCGGTTCAGATAACCATCGCAGGTGTTGACCGTGAACGGGAATCGAACTTGGATTGCCGGGTTTGTATCACAGCACATTAACCATAGCACTACCGCAACCTGAAATGTGTAGCACCGTAGGCTGTAATGTATGAATTGTTTATCCTGACGCAAACATGAGGATATAATCTGTTAGCGGAGATTAGAGTATGTAGTCTTCCATATTCAACGCGCCCCTGTGTTACAACTTGCCCAATAATCTAACGGAGATAGACCCCACATCGAAGTTCTGTGTGGAAGCCACTGTCCCCGCAATATCCCCATGCACCCGCGCAATGCAATAATCCACGAGCTTACATTCCAACGTTCAAAGTCCACTCTATTTGTCCTCCACGGGGATTTCTAGATTTTCTCAACTCATCCCCCATTTCAAGACGAGAGTCTGTGTAATATCGGCAGTTCACCAACACTGATTCAAGGGAGCCCGATGCTGCTGACGAGGCACCATACGTCGTAAGCGGTCAAGACGTTTTGGTGTCTTCATTTATTAAGGAGCATAAACCATGGCTTAAAGCTTTCGTGACTGCAGGAATCCATACTTTTTGGTTATTTCGGTAAAAGTTACGTAGGTATGGCCCGCTGGTTCTTCAGTTCCATTGCTGGATTATTTTTTTCTGTCTGAGAATGACCGATTGTGTTGCAATCGAAACGTCGTGATATATAATTTTTATTTTTTTATTTTTATACCTACGTTCCTTTTCGAAAGAACCAAAGAGTATCTTTTGGTAAAGTCACGCAGAACAAAATTATAAAACAAAAATCTATGACGTTTCGATCGCAACATAAGCAATCGTCATCAGGAGGAAAAAGGAGGGGGAAAGCTGCTGAGGCAGACTTTTTATAGGTTTGAAATGGGTGTAGCCCAAGGGTCACAAACAAAGTGGGCGGGGCTAGTGATGTTAAATGAGAAATTTGCATGTTAATGTAAGATGGGAGGGCGACTTCCACGCCGAGGGCACAGAGGTGGCTATTGTAATGTGAGAGATTAGCATGTTAATGTAAGATTGCAAAGCCGCCGCGATGTCGAGGACGTGAGCGATGGTGGCTGTGTTAGTGTGAGACATTTAACCTATTAATGTAAAATCAGAAAGTCGAAAATAACAACTAACATCGGAAGGTAGGATGGAAACATCACAGCCAGTTATGACTTGAACTGGTTAATAACGTCCTTCAAATGATTGCTCAGTTTGTACCCATATTCTCGGTTGAAATTGTGTCTGTGTCTACATATCTGGATGGCTTCATGAACGAATCTTTGGTGATAGCCGGTGGGTTTGCAAAGTACTTTCGTTTTGGATAAATCAATTTCGTGTGAGCTCATCGCATTTAAACAGTGATCAGCCACAGCCGAGGTATTGGTCCTACCATGTTTCAGATCTGCCTTATGTTCCCGAACACGGTCCGAGACATGTCGCTTAGTTTCCCCAATGTAACTACTGCCACAGACACAGCTTAGTTTGTAGACGCCGGGGTATTGCATGTCAGAGATCACATCCTTCGCAGATTATGAATGATTTTGGAAATATTTTTGGTGACCCCTGCTATGTATGGCAAGGTGACGGTATTGATTGGGTCCTCAGATGGTTCTTTCTCAGCGGTTGGGGTGATAGCTTTAAGCATTGTGTAGTCTGAATATCCATTCATCTTGAGAGCTTGGTGTACGTGTTCCAGTTCACTGGCTAGGAGATGATGGTCGGAAATACATCGAGCTCTATGGTGTAGAGTTTTGATGAGGGAATTCTTCTGGGATGGATGGTGGTGGGAGTCAGGTTTTAGGTAGGCATTCATATGGGTGGCTTTCCTGTAGACAGTGTCCCATTGAGCCATCTGGTCTCTTTTCGATTAAAACATCCAAGAATGGTAACTTGCCATCCTTTTCCACCTCCATGGTGAATTTGATGGCTGGGTGTATGGAATTGGTTGAGGAACTGGTTCAGAGCTGGTCGGTCACATGGCCAGATGACGAACGTGTCATCTGCGTACCTCTTCCACAAGGACGGACATACAGTGCATGCCTGTATGGCATCTGTCACAAATTTTTCCGTGAAAACATCAGCTACAACAAAGTTAGAGGTTGACACGATTGTTATCATTCAGAGTAACAGTCCAATTTCCGACAGCCTAAAATCGGTTCTAGCCAAAGGGTTGAATTTTGCAGTCACCCCTAAACACATCCCAGTTGATGATATCATTGCCCAGGTCTAAGGAGACCTTAAGGGTTTGGGACATATTACTGCAGACGTGGCAAGATCGGAAATCGCTGCAATCCTTAAAAACGCTAAGTCACCTACTAGCAACATCGGTAAGGATGAGCACTTTGAGCTTTCTCAATTCAAAAAGATAGAGCACATCTTCATTCTCTCAGCTGACAAGGGCAATCCCACAGACATCATGGACAAAACCACATACAAGAACAAAATTCAGGACCTACTTAATGATGGTAGCTATACAAAAATCAATAGAGATCCCACCAACTGCCTCGTTAAAAAAAATAATATCATCACTGATTCGACATCTTTAATCGAACCAACCAAGCGGTTTTCCTTAAAACCCTCTGCTGCTAGATCACCCAGATTGTGAACGATTCGTTCATGAAGCCATCCAGGTAAAGTGGTACCTCGGTATACGTCGTTAATTCGTTCCAGAAGGTAATTTAGACACTAATTACTAAAATGCATACAGAAGCAACGTGACCGCGTTGCTGCCAGCTGCGCTGGTCACGTGGCATGCCTCAACCACGCACGCGCGCGCGCGCCTCGACCCGGGGCTTCACCCTCCATGGGGGCAGCCCCCCACGCCCCCCGCCCCTCTCCCCAACGCCGCCCCCGCCCCTCTCCCCCCGCTCCTCTCCCTCACGCCCCCCGCTCCTATCTGCCACGCCCCCTGCCCATCTCCCCCATGCCCCCCGCTCCTCTCCCCCACGTCCCCCGCCTCTCTCCCCTCTCCCCCACGCCATCCCGCCCCTCTCGCTTTGTTTCAGTCGTGAACGGGGCATACGCGGGTACTGTACGCGGTGACTCATCCCGACCCATACAAGTTCTAGCAAGCGCGTCGTATCCCAAGCAAGACGTCGTATCGCAAGACATTTTTTTCTCGTAAAAACACGATATATACCAATTTCGACGTATTCCAAAGCGGTCGTATACCGAGGTACCACTGTATATAGACACAGACACAATTTCAACCGAGAAAATGGGTACAGACTGACTAATCATTGGAAGGACGTTATTAACCAGTTTATGTCATAACTGGTCGTGATGTTTCCATCCTACCTTCCGATGTTAGTTATTATTTTCGACTCTCTGATTTTACTTTAACAAGTTAAATGTCTCACACTAACACAGACACCGTCGCTCGCGTCCTCGTGTGGCGGCGGCTCTGCGATCTTACATTGACATGCTAATCTCTCACATTACAATAGCCACCTCTGCACCCTTGGCATGGAAGTCACCCTCCGATCTTACAATAACATGCAAATTTCTCACTTTAACATCACTAGCCCCGCCCACTTCTTTATGACCCTTGGGCTACATCCATTTCAACCCTTTAAAACAGTCTGCCTCAGCAGCCTTCCCTCCTCTTATTTCATCCTGATGAGGCCTACATTAACATGCTAATCTCTCACATTACAATAGCCACCTCCACGCCCTCGTCGTACAAGTCCCCCTTCGATCTTACATTAACATGCAAATTTCTCACATTAACATCACTAGCCCCGCCCACTTCGTTTATGGCCCTTGGGCTACACCCATTTCAAACCTTTAAAACAGCCTGCCTCAGCAGCTTTCCCCCTCCATTTTTCCTCCTAATGACAATTACTTGTGTTGCAATCGAAACGTCGTAGTTTTTTGTAAAAAAAAATTGTTCTATGTGACTTTACCGAAGGACCCAAAAAATATGACCATAAACCATTATACGAACTCCGGTCATCTTCCCAGCGGCTTTTGGCTAGCCATCGAACAAAAACTATCACCGCATCATGCGCTTTCAAATGCGCTTCTGCGGCCGTCTGGAATGCTCTTCCTTTCGATATGAGGAAACCACTGGAGCTTTGCACTTTTACATCAGCTTTATTTACAACTCATTTCTTTCGAAGAGTTTTTCGTGTTTAATTTGTTGTCCTTAAATCTTGATTTGAAGTTTTCGTGACTGCAGGAATCCATACTCTTTGGTTCTTTTTGTAAAGTCACGTAGGTATAAAATAAAATAAATCACGACCTTTCGATCGCAACACAAGCGGTCGTCCTCAGGAGGAAAAAAATATAATCCAGCAGTGGAACTGCTGAACCAGCGAGAGAGCAGTTACAACAAGGTTATATATGTGGCGATGGGCAAGCAAGCGGGTGTCTGCTTGCCCATCGCCACATATATAACCTTGTTGTAACTGCTCTCTCGCTGGTTCAGCAGTTTCATTGCTGGATTATATTTTTTCTGCCTTAGGACGACTGGTTGTGTTGTTGTCCTTTCCCCGCACCTCCGATTAACAAGGTTGGCTATGTAGGGTGCGAAAGAAGTTCAACACACATGCATGCAATAGGAATGGGAGGGAAGAGAGGCTATACAAGTGTAGTGGCATAGCGCTGGATGCTGGCAAAAAAGGGTAACTGCGGTGTATGGCAGTACTCAAGTCAGCAAGCCATGATATACACGAGAGGGAGACATCTCGGGGAAAGGTCACAGAATGGGCCCATCGGGAAGCCCCGGGAACTCGCTAGTTGGTTCCAGATAGGGGGCATACCCGGGTCGGAGCAAGACCACGCTGAGAGTATAAGAGGGGCCCCTGTGGTGGACCTCGGGGCTGTTGCTGGAAGTGGGATCCCCATCGTGCTTCTCAAGTACATCGTCGTCACCATCTCGTCGTCATCACCATCTCCTCGTCGTCGTCTCCATCTTCACCATCATGGGGCGCGGCTAGTCAGACAGCCTACCAACAGTTCTAACTGAGTAGTGGTTGCTGACAATAGACAGACTTAATAATAATAGTGTTCACCCACGTCAGGTGTGTGTCATCCTGAAGGTCCTTTTGAAATAAAATAAGTGCCTCAAAGTCTTACTGTCTCCGAGTTGAGTCACTACATTTGGTGCTAGAAACGGAAAGAAAAAAAATATTGATATTGAAAGCAGCGACGTGGAAGAACCCACGTGTAGTGTCCTCAGAGGACGATGATAACAGAAACGTTATCCTCTTAACAGCCCCGGAATCCGGGAACCCGGCCATGTGTCCTGAGGCAGCGGCCGACGAGGGATCACGCGAACTCACCGGGTGCCTCGGACAACTGTTCTCCTCTGCTGCACAGCTGGTCATCCAAATTGGGCTGGCTGCACCCGCCGGAGGATCCGCAGCGCAGGGGCTGCAGGCGGATGGGTCGCCTTCCACCGCCGCGCCCACGCGGGAACCAGTGGTTGTTTCGCCCGCGCACGCGGGTGGCCACCAGCAGCCAGAGCTATACCCCTACATCACCCCTCCCCCATGAAAAAAAAAACAGCTGTCTCGGCTAACATAATTACTTTAACAGGGGTTAGCGGACATCAGCAACAAGACCCCGTAATTATTTAACCAGAACCGTGAGGGAAGTGCAACAATTCATGACGTCCGCAGGCACGCCGCAGTCACGAGCATTAGGGTGGATCCCAGATCAACCGGAAGCTGCAGTCTGGCTTGCGGTGGTGGCCACCAGCCGGATGACGTCGGAACACAATTGTCATGATGGGAAGGGAGCTGTTCAGCGCAAACGAAGCACTCTTGGAGCGAGTCCTCGACGCCAGTCCCCCACCACGAGCAGGAACTTGCGCGCTGGGAACCACTGGAACATCACAAATGGCCTAAAGGGTGCGGCTCCTCCCTGGGAGAAGAAGATGGCAACTGGGCTTCCATGCACGGTCCTTCACACGGAAGCGCTGCCGGGGGATCCCTGGACTTCAGCTTCTGGGCTCAGTCGCCCCGACTCGTCGGACACATCCGACGCCCGCCGCTCTGGAGATGGAGATGAACTATCTAATAGGGTGGAACATAGGGTTTTAACCGTGACGGGTGCACAAAATAGCGATGGCAACCGACCTGTATATACACAAACTGCGGCCTCTTGACCTTTATCACCTCAACAGGGCCCTGCAACGGCCAGTATAATTTAGGGGACATACCCAGGGACACCTGGGGACAATGCAACGACGCCTTGTCCCCAGTTGTCCATGGGGCCCCGGACTCCCGTTGCCCCACGAGCTTCTCATTTGCATGCTGCCGTTTGGCCGAATTTTCCTGAGACGCCTCCCGCGCCTCCTTCAAACGCCTAAGCATGACCTGCATGGGCATGGGCATGACGGCCCTCTTTTTACCCAAGTCCATGCCCAACTGTGCTTCCATGGGGGGATCACTCTCCCTCCTGTACATGATATTAAACGGGGAGAATCCTGTTAAAGCATGATGGGCCAATCTATATGCAGCCAGGACACCGGGGATGTGCAAATTCCAGTCCAACTGCACCTCATTAACTCTTTGGCACAACATGGACATAAGAGTCCTGTGCAAGCGTTCCACCATCCCATCCGTCTGAGGATGGTAGAGCGAAGTTCTAATTTTTCTTGTACCCAGTGAGTCACACACCTCCCATAACAATTTAGAAGAAAAATTCCACCCCTGATCTGTAATAAGTTGTTCAGGAGCTCCTTTATCCATTACGTAGACGTGCAGAAATTTGTCCGCAATGGATGTGGCCGAATGGTCTGGCAGAGGCCATGCCATCGGCCACCGGGAAAGATATTCCACCCCGACCAGGAGAAATGTTTTCCCCTCTGAGTAGTGGGAATGGCCCGAGAACATCTAATTTGACTAGCTCGTTAATTTGAGACACCATGATATTTGTGATAGTGGCTTGTGGCGTGTGCAGTCAGTACAACATTTCACCATGTAGTATACATGATCCATCATACCGGGCCAATAGAAGTCACGCTTCAGCATTAGCAAAGTTTTACGGACTCTGAGACAAACACGAACCGCAGATGCTTATAAATGCTCCTGAAACTTTGACTTAAAACGTTCGTGACTGCAGGAATTCATATTCTTGGTTCTTTCGGTAAAATCACGTATATAGAAACAAAAAGAAATAAAAATAATAATAATAATAAAAGAAAGAAAAAAACAATAAAAATAAAAAGTTAAAATTGTAAAATTAAATGTAAATTACAAATTAAAATATGGCTTACTAAAAATCCATGAAGAAGGTATACCCCTTCGTCTCATCGTCTCCACCATTGACTCACGCACCTACAAACTGGCCCGATATCTGTCGGAGACCTTGCAGCCATTCACTGGCAAGACCACCTCTTCTATTCTTAACTCAGCTCACCTGGTTTCACTGTCCCCAGGTGATTTGCTCGTTAGTTTCAATGTAGTTTCTTTGTTCACCAAAGTTCCTGTGCCCGATACCATTGCAATAATTGAAGATTTGGTCCAACAAGGACTGAATGCTGATGTAACAGCCCTGGTGAGACACTGCCTCACCAATACAGTCTTCACTTGGAATGGACCATTCTACAAACAAACTGAAGGCACCCCAATGGGTTCTCCCTCATCTCCGGTTGTGGCCAACATTTGAATGGAAAAATTTTAGACGGACGCCATCCAGGCATCCACTCTACGCCCGTCTTTGTGGAAGACGTACGTGGATGACACGTTTGTCATCTGGCCACATGGCCGACCAGCTCTGAAATAATTCCTCAACCACATCAATTCCATACACCCAGCAAACAAATTCACTATGGAGATAGAAAAAGATGGCATGAGACCAGATGGCTCAATGAGCCACTCTGTCTACACGAAAGTAAACCTGATTCCCACCACCATCCATCCCAGAAAAATGCCCTCATCAAAACGCTACACCATAGAGCTCAATGTATCCCCGACCATGAACACCTGACCAGTGAACTCAAGCACGTACACCAAGCTCTCAAGGCAAATGGATATTCTGACTACACTATCCACAAAGCCATCACCCCAACCGTGAAGGAGCCATCTGAGGATCCAATCAAAACCATCACCTTGCCATACATAGCAGGGGTAACCAAAAATATTTCCAAAATAATGAACAAACACAAGATCCAGGTTCGATTTAACACAGTGCATAAAATTTGTGACCTGATCCCATCTGTGAAGGACAAAATTCCTGACATGCAATATCCCGACGTCTACAAACTAAGCTGTATTTGTAGCAGCAGTTACATTGGGGAAACTAAGCAACATGTCTCTGACCGTGTTCTTGAACATAAGGCAGATCTCAAACACGACAGGACCAATACTTCTGTCGTGGCTGATCATTACTTTAATGCAGCTGGCTCACATGAAATTGATTTCTCTAAGACAATGGTACTTTCCAAGCCGACTGACTATCAACAAAGATTCGTTCACGAAGCCATCCATATATACAGACACAGTCACAATTTCAACCGAGACGACGGTTTTAAACCCAGCAATCATTGGAAAGATGTCATCAACCACTTTGGGTCATGACTTGTGTTTTCTTGTCAACCTTTACCGTCAGTAGTGTGGATGTGTGGAGCGAGTTGAAATGCCCCCCCCATCTCTACCCCCTGCTCCCCCCCTATTTCTGACCCCCCCCCTCCACCATCCTCTCCCCCTATCTCTGCCCCCTTCCTCCCCCCCATTGTCTGCTCCTACATTACCGCTGGCTGACTGGCTACCCCGCCCATGCTGGTTGCGCTGCACAAGCTCCTGCATTAGCGTGTTGCTTGCGCAGCTCTCGTCCCCCGCCCACTCACTTTGGAACCCTTATACATTTGGAGGCTTGCCGCCTCTTTTCTCTCCGCCTGATGAAGAACACTTGTATTGTGATCGAAACGTCTTAGGTTTTTTGTATTTATTCTTTTTTATTTATTTATAATTTTATTTTACTATTTTTATTTTTTATTTTCATTGTGTTTTTTTGCTTTCATAATATTTAATTCATCATTATTTTTATTATTTTTTAAAAAAATGTATTAAAATTTTCTTATTTATATTTTTCTATCTACGTGATTTTACCAAAAGAACCAAGAATATGCTCCTGAAATGTGTCCCCGAATACAATGCCATCGTCCAGGTAAATGAGGCACAAGTCCCATTGAAGACCTGCCAAGACCATTTCCATAAGCTGCTGGAATGTGGCAGAAGCCGAATGCAGCCCCATAGGGAGGCAATTAACTTGGAACAATCCTTGGGGTATATTCTTAGTTTTTTCGGTAAAGTCACATGGTTTTAGGCTTGGATTCTTCATCCAAAGGCAAGTGCCAAAATCCAGACAACAAATCGAGGGTTAAAAAGAACCGTGTACACAACAAAGCATCCAAGGAGTCATCCATCCAAGGGAGTGGATATGCGTCCGCCACAGAAAATGTGTTCTGCTTGCGGAAATCAATGCAAAATCGCAGACTCCCATAAAATGGAAGCCCCCCATGGGCTGATAGAGGGGGAAATAATGTCCGCACCCCGGGATGGTGAAGACGGAGATGACAACGAGGACATGGTGGTGACGACGAGATGGCGATGACAATGGTCTTGAACAATCATGACGGGGATTCCACTTCCTGCACCAGCCCCGAGCAATGCAATGGTGTAGTCATAGCAGGATACCACCGCAGTCAGTATGCAATGCTGAAGTCATAGCAGGATACCACTGCAGTCAGTATGCAATGCTGTAGTCATAGCAGGATACCACAACAGTCAGCATGCAATGCTGTAGTCATAGCAGGATACCACTACAGTCAGTATGCAATGCTGTAGTCATAGCAGGATACGACCACAGTCAGCATGCAATGGTGTAGTCATAGCAGGATACCACCACAGTCAGCATGCAATGCTGTAGTCATAGCAGGATACAACCACAGTCAGCATCACAATGCTGTAGTCATAGCAGGATACCACCAGTCAGCATGCAATGCTGTAGTCATAGCCGGATACCACCACAGTCAGTATGCAATGCTGTAGTCATAGCAGAATACCACCACAGTCAGTATGCAATGCTGTAGTCATAGCAGGATACCACCATAGTCAGCATGCACTGCTATAGTCATAGCAGGATACAACCACAGTCAGCATGCAATGCTGTAGTCATAGCAGAATACCACCACAGTCAGCATGCAATGTTGTACTCATAGCAGGATACCACCACAGTCAGCAAGCAATGCTGTAGTCATAGCAGGATACCACCACAGTCAGAATGCAATGCTGTAGTCATAGCAGGATACCACCACAGTCAGTATGCAATGCTGTCATCATAGCAGGTCCCACCACAGTCAGTATGCACTGGTGTAATCATAGCAGGTACCACAACAATATACACTGCTGTAATCATAGCAGGTACCACCAGTCAGTATGCACTGATGTAATCATAGCAGGTACCACAGTCAGTATGCACTGCTGTAATCATAGCAGGATACCACCACAGTCAGAATGCAATGCTGTAGTCATAGCAGGATACCACCACAGTCAGTATGCAATGCTGTCATCATAGCAGGTCCCACCACAGTCAGTATGCACTGGTGTAATCATAGCAGGTACCACAACAATATGCACTGCTGTAATCATAGCAGGTACCACCAGTCAGTATGCACTGCTGTAATCATAGCAGGTACCACAGTCAGTATGCACTGCTGTAATCATAGCAGGATACCACCACCGTCAGCATGCAATACTGTAGTCATAGCAGGAAACCACCAGTCAGCATCCAATGCTGTAGTCATAGCAGGAGACCACCGCAGTCAGTATGCAATGCTGTAGTCATAGCAGGATACCACCACTGTCAGTATGCAATGCTGTAGTCATAGCAGGATACCACCACAGTCAGTATGCAATGCTGTAGTCATAGCAGGACACCACCAGTCAGCATGCAATGCTGTAGTCATAGCAGGATAACACCAGTCAGGATGCAATGCTGTAGTCATAGCAGGATATTACCATAGTCAGCATGCACTGCTATAGTCATAGCAGGATACAACCACAGTCAGCATGCAATGCTGAAGTCATAGCAGGATACAACGGCAGTCAGCATGCAATGCTGTAGTCATAGCAGGATACCACCGCAGTCAGTATGCAATGCTGAAGTCATAGCAGGATACCACCACAGTCAGCATGCAATGCTGTAGTCATAGCAGGATACCACCACCGTCAGTATGCAATGCTGTAGTCATAGCAGGATACCACCACAGTCAGCATGCAATGCTGTAGTCATAGCAGGATACCACCACAGTCAGCATGTAATGCTGTAGTCAAAGCAGGATACCACCACAGTCAGCATACAATGCTGTAGTCATAGCAGGATACCACCAAAGTCAGCATGCAATGCTTGAGTCATAGCAGGAAATGACCTCAGTCAGCATGCAATGCTGTAGTCATAGCAGGATACCACCACAGTCAGCAAGCAATGCTGTAGTCATAGCAGGATACCACCACAGTCAGCATGCAATGCTGTAGTCATTGCAGGATACCACCACAGTCAGCATGCAATGCTGTAGTCATAGCAGGATACCACCACAGTGAGCATGCACTGCTATAGTCATAGCAGGATACAACCACAGTCAGCATGCAATGCTGTAGTCATAGCAGGATACAACCACAGTCATCATGCAATGCTGTAGTCATAGCAGGATACCACCGCAGTCAGTATGCAATGCTGTAGTCATAGCAGGATACCACCACAGTCAGCATGCAATGCTGTAGTCATAGCAGGATACCACCACAGTCAGCATGCAATGCTGTAGTCAAAGCAGGATACAACCACAGTCAGCATGTAATGCTGTAGTCATAGCAGGATACCACCACAGTCAGTATGCAATGCTGTCATCATAGCAGGTCCCACCACAGTCAGTATGCACTGCTGTAATCATAGCAGGTACCACGACAATATGCACTGCTGTAATCATAGCAGGTACCACAACAGCAGTTTCCACTGCTGTAATCATAGCAGGTACCACCAGTCAGTATGCACTGCTGTAATCATAGCAGGTACCACAGTAAGTATGCACTGCTGTAATCATAGCAGCATACCACCACCATCAGCATGCAATACTGTAGTCATAGCAGGAAACCACCAGTCAGCATGCAATGCTGTAGTCATAGCAGGAGACCACCGCAGTCAGTATGCAATGCTGTAGTCATAGCAGGATACCACCACTGTCAGTATGCAATGCTGTAGTCATAGCAGGATACCACCACAGTCAGTATGCAATGCTGTAGTCATAGCAGGACACCACCAGTCAGTATGCAATGCTGTAGTCAAAGCAGGATACCACCACAGTCAGGATGCAATGCTGTAATCATAGCAGGAGACCACCACAGTCAGTATGCAATGCTGTAGTCATAGCAGGATATCACCATAGTCAGCATGCACTGCTATAGTCATTGCATGATACAACCACAGTCAGCATGCAATGCTGAAGTCAAAGCAGGATACAACGGCAGACAGCATGCAATGCTGTAGTCATAGCAGGATACCACCGCAGTCAGTATGCAATGCTGTAGTCATAGCAGGATACCACTACCGTCAGTATGCAATGCTGTAGTCATAGCAGGATACCACCACAGTCAGCATGCGATGCTGTAGTCATAGCAGGATACCACCACCGTCAGTATGCAATGCTGTAGTCATAGCAGGATACCACCACAGTCAGCATGCAATGCTGTAGTCATAGCAGGATACCACCACAGTCAGCATGTAATGCTGTAGTCATAGCAGGATACCACCACAGTCAGCACGCAATGCTGTAGTCATAGCAGGATACCACCACAGTCAGCATGCAATGCTGTAGTCATAGCAGGATACCACCACAGTCAGTATCACAATGCTGTAGTCATAGCAGGATACAACTACAGTCAGCATGCAATGCTGTAGTCATAGCAGGATACCACAGCAGTCAGTATGCAATGCTGAAGTTATAGAAGGATACCACTGCAGTCAGTATGCAATGCTGTAGTCATAGCAGGATACCACCACAGTCAGCATGCAATGCTGTAGTCATAGCAGGATACCACCACAGTCAGCATACAATGCTGTAGTCATAGCACGATACCACCACAGTCAGCATGCAATGCTGTAGTCATAGCAGCATACAACCACAGTCAGCATCACAATGCTGTAGTCATAGCAGGATACCACCACAGTCAGTATGCAATGCTGTAGTCATAGCAGGATACCACTACCGTCAGTATGCAATGCTGTAGTCATAGCAGGATACCACCACAGTCAGCATGCGATGCTGTAGTCATAGCAGGATACCACTACCGTCAGTATGCAATGCTGTAGTCATAGCAGGATACCACCACAGTCAGCATGCAATGCTGTAGTCATAGCAGGATACCACCACAGTCAGCATACAATGCTGTAGTCATAGCAGGATACCACCACAGTCAGCATGCAATGCTGTAGTCATAGCAGGATACCACAGCAGTCAGTATGCAATGCTGAAGTTATAGAAGGATACCACTGCAGTCAGTATGCAATGCTGTAGTCATAGCAGGATACCACCACAGTCAGCATGCAATGCTGTAGTCATAGCAGGATACCACCACAGTCAGCATACAATGCTGTAGTCATAGCACGATACCACCACAGTCAGCATGCAATGCTGTAGTCATAGCAGGATACAACCACAGTCAGCATCACAATGCTGTAGTCATAGCAGGATACCACCACAGTCAGCATGCAATGCTGTAGTCATTGCAGGATACCATCACAGTCAGCATGCAATGCTGTAGTCATAGCAGGATACCACCACAGTCAGCATGCAATGCTGTAGTCACAGCAGGATACCACCACAGTGAGCATACACTGCTATAGTCATAGCAGGATACAACCACAGTCAGCATGCAATGCTGTAGTCATAGCAGGATACAACCACAGTCATCATGCAATGCTGTAGTCATAGCAGGATACCACCGCAGTCAGTATGCAATGATGTAGTCATAGCAGGATACCACCACAGTCAGCATGCAATGCTGTAGTCATAGCAGGATACCACCAGTCAGCATGCAATGCTGTAGTCAAAGCAGGATACAACCACAGTCAGCATGCAATGCTGTAATCATAGCAGGATACCACCACAGTCAGTATGCAATGCTGTCATCATAGCAGGTCCTCTCACAGTCAGTATGCACTGCTGTAATCATAGCAGGTACCACGACAATATGCACTGCTGTAATCATAGCAGGTACCACAACAGCAGTTTCCACTGCTGTAATCATAGCAGGTACCACCAGTCAGTATGCACTGCTGTAATCATAGCAGGTACCACAGTAAGTATGCACTGCTGTAATCATAGCAGGATACCACCACCGTCAGCATGCAATACTGTAGTCATAGCAGGAAACCACCAGTCAGCATGCAATGCTGTAGTCATAGCAGGAGACCACCACAGTCAGTATGCAATGCTGTAGTCATAGCAGGATACCACCACTGTCAGTATGCAATGCTGTAGTCATAGCAGGATACCACCACAGTCAGTATGCAATGCTGTAGTCATAGCAGGACACCACCAGTCAGCATGCAATGCTGTAGTCAAAGCAGGATACCACCACAGTCAGGATGCAATGCTGTAATCATAGCCGGATACCACCACAGTCAGTATGCAATGCTGTAGTCATAGCAAGATATCACCATAGTCCCCATGCACTGCTATAGTCATAGCAGGATACAACCACAGTCAGCATGCAATGCTGAAGTCATAGCAGTATACAACGGCAGTCAGCATGCAATGCTGTAGTCATAGCAGGATACCACCGCAGTCAGTATGCAATGCTGTAGTTATAGCAGGATACCACTACCGTCAGTATGCAATGCTGTAGTCATAGCAGGATACCACCACAGTCAGCATGCGATGCTGTAGTCATAGCAGGATACCACCACCGGCAGTATGCAATGCTGTAGTCATAGCAGGATACCACCACAGTCAGCATGCAATGCTGTAGTCATAGCAGGATACCACCACAGTCAGCATACAATGCTGTAGTCATAGCAGGATACCACCACAGTCAGCATGCAATGCTTGAGTCATAGCAGGAAACGACCACAGTCAGCATGCAATGCTGTAGTCATAGCAGGATACCACCACAGTCAGCACGCAATGCTGTAGTCATAGCAGGATACCACCACAGTCAGCATGCAATGCTGTAGTCATAGCAGGATATCACCACAGTCAGCATCACAATGCTGTAGTCATAGCAGGATACCACCATAGTCAGCATGCACTGCTATAGTCATAGCAGGTTACCACCACAGTCAGCATGCAATGCTGTAGTCATAGCAGGATACAACTACAGTCAGCATGCAATGCTGTAGTCATAGCAGGATACCACCGCAGTCAGTATGCAATGCTGAAGTTATAGAAGGATACCACTGCAGTCAGTATGCAATGCTGTAGTCATAGCAGGATACCACCACAGTGAGGATGCAATGCTGTAGTCATAGCAGGATACCACCAGTCAGCAAGCAATGCTGTAGTCATAGCACGATACCACCACAGTCAGCATGCAATGCTGTAGTCATAGCAGGATACAACCAGTCAGCATCACAATGCTGTAGTCATAGCAGGATACCACCAGTCAGCATGCAATGCTGTAGTCATAGCAGAATACCACCACAGTCAGTATGCAAGGCTGTTGTCATAGCAGGATACCACCATAGTCAGCATGCACTCATATAGTCATAGCAGGATACAACCACAGTCAGCATGCAATGCTATAGTCATAGCAGGATACCACCACAGTCAGCATGCAATGTTGTAGTCATAGCAGGATACCACCACAGTCAGCAAGCAATGCTGTAGTCATAGCAGGATACCACCACAGTCAGCATACAATGCTGTAGTCATAGCAGGATACCACCACAGTCAGTATGCAATGCTGTCATCATAGCAGGTCCCACCACAGTCAGTATGCACTGGTGTAATCATAGCAGGTACCACAGTCAGTATGCACTGCTGTAATCATAGCAGGATACCACCACCGTCAGCATGCAATACTGTAGTCATAGCAGGAAACCACCAGTCAGCATCCAATGCTGTAGTCATAGCAGGAGACCACCACAGTCAGTATGCAATGCTGTAGTTATAGCAGGATACCACCACTGTCAGTATGCAATGCTGTAGTCATAGCAGGATACCACCACAGTCAGGATGCAATGCTGTAGTCATAGCAGGACACCACCAGTCAGCATGCAATGCTGTAGTCATAGCAGGATAACACCAGTCAGGATGCAATGCTGTAGTCATAGCAGGATATTACCATAGTCAGCATGCACTGCTATAGTCATAGCAGGATACAACCACAGTCAGCATGCAATGCTGAAGTCATAGCAGGATACAACGGCAGTCATCATGCAATGCTGTAGTCATAGCAGGATACCACCGCAGTCAGTATGCAATGCTGAAGTCATAGCAGGATACCACCACAGTCAGCATGCAATGCTGTAGTCATAGCAGGATACCACCACCGTCAGTATGCAATGTTGTAGTCATAGCAGGATACCACCACAGTCAGCATACAATGCTGTAGTCATAGCAGGATACCACCAAAGTCAGCATGCAATGCTTGAGTCATAGCAGGAAACGACCACAGTCAGCATGCAATGCTGTAGTCATAGCAGGATACCACCACAGTCAGCATACAATGCTGTAGTCATAGCAGGATACCACCAAAGTCAGCATGCAATGCTTGAGTCATAGCAGGAAACGACCACAGTCAGCATGCAATGCTGTAGTCATAGCAGGATACCACCACAGTCAACAAGCAATGCTGTAGTCATAGCAGGATACCACCACAGTCAGCATGCAATGCTGTAGTCATAGCAGGATACCACCACAGTCAGCATGCAATGCTGTAGTCATAGCAGGATACCACCACAGTCAGCATGCAATGCTGTAGTCACAGCAGGATACCACCACAGTGAGCATGCACTGCTATAGTCATAGCAGGATACAACCACAGTCAGCAAGCAATGCTGTAGTCATAGCAGGATACAACCACAGTCATCATGCAATGCTGTAGTCATAGCAGGATACCACCGCAGTCAGTATGCAATGCTGTAGTCATAGCACGATACCACCACAGTCAGCATGCAATGCTGTAGTCATAGCAGGATACAACCACAGTCAGCATCACAATGCTGTAGTCATAGCAGGATACCACCACAGTCAGCATGCAATGCTGTAGTCATTGCAGGATACCATCACAGTCAGCATGCAATGCTGTAGTCATAGCAGGATACCACCACAGTCAGCATGCAATGCTGTAGTCACAGCAGGATACCACCACAGTGAGCATACACTGCTATAGTCATAGCAGGATACAACCACAGTCAGCATGCAATGCTGTAGTCATAGCAGGATACAACCACAGTCATCATGCAATGCTGTAGTCATAGCAGGATACCACCGCAGTCAGTATGCAATGATGTAGTCATAGCAGGATACCACCATAGTCAGCATGCAATGCTGTAGTCATAGCAGGATACCACCAGTCAGCATGCAATGCTGTAGTCAAAGCAGGATACAACCACAGTCAGCATGCAATGCTGTAGTCATAGCAGGATACCACCACAGTCAGTATGCAATGCTGTCATCATAGCAGGTCCTCTCACAGTCAGTATGCACTGCTGTAATCATAGCAGGTACCACGACAATATGCACTGCTGTAATCATAGCAGGTACCACAACAGCAGTTTCCACTGCTGTAATCATAGCAGGTACCACCAGTCAGTATGCACTGCTGTAATCATAGCAGGTACCACAGTAAGTATGCACTGCTGTAATCATAGCAGGATACCACCACCGTCAGCATGCAATACTGTAGTCATAGCAGGAAACCACCAGTCAGCATGCAATGCTGTAGTCATAGCAGGAGACCACCACAGTCAGTATGCAATGCTGTAGTCATAGCAGGATACCACCACTGTCAGTATGCAATGCTGTAGTCATAGCAGGATACCACCACAGTCAGTATGCAATGCTGTAGTCATAGCAGGACACCACCAGTCAGCATGCAATGCTGTAGTCAAAGCAGGATACCACCACAGTCAGGATGCAATGCTGTAATCATAGCCGGATACCACCACAGTCAGTATGCAATGCTGTAGTCATAGCAGGATATCACCATAGTCCCCATGCACTGCTATAGTCATAGCAGGATACAACCACAGTCAGCATGCAATGCTGAAGTCATAGCAGTATACAACGGCAGTCAGCATGCAATGCTGTAGTCATAGCAGGATACCACCGCAGTCAGTATGCAATGCTGTAGTTATAGCAGGATACCACTACCGTCAGTATGCAATGCTGTAGTCATAGCAGGATACCACCACAGTCAGCATGCGATGCTGTAGTCATAGCAGGATACCACCACCGGCAGTATGCAATGCTGTAGTCATAGCAGGATACCACCACAGTCAGCATGCAATGCTGTAGTCATAGCAGGATACCACCACAGTCAGCATACAATGCTGTAGTCATAGCAGGATACCACCACAGTCAGCATGCAATGCTTGAGTCATAGCAGGAAACGACCACAGTCAGCATGCAATGCTGTAGTCATAGCAGGATACCACCACAGTCAGCACGCAATGCTGTAGTCATAGCAGGATACCACCACAGTCAGCATGCAATGCTGTAGTCATAGCAGGATATCACCACAGTCAGCATCACAATGCTGTAGTCATAGCAGGATACCACCATAGTCAGCATGCACTGCTATAGTCATAGCAGGTTACCACCACAGTCAGCATGCAATGCTGTAGTCATAGCAGGATACAACTACAGTCAGCATGCAATGCTGTAGTCATAGCAGGATACCACCGCAGTCAGTATGCAATGCTGAAGTTATAGAAGGATACCACTGCAGTCAGTATGCAATGCTGTAGTCATAGCAGGATACCACCACAGTGAGCATGCAATGCTGTAGTCATAGCAGGATACCACCAGTCAGCAAGCAATGCTGTAGTCATAGCACGATACCACCACAGTCAGCATGCAATGCTGTAGTCATAGCAGGATACAACCACAGTCAGCATCACAATGCTGTAGTCATAGCAGGATACCACCAGTCAGCATGCAATGCTGTAGTCATAGCAGAATACCACCACAGTCAGTATGCAAGGCTGTTGTCATAGCAGGATACCACCATAGTCAGCATGCACTCATATAGTCATAGCAGGATACAACCACAGTCAGCATGCAATGCTATAGTCATAGCAGGATACCACCACAGTCAGCATGCAATGTTGTAGTCATAGCAGGATACCACCACAGTCAGCAAGCAATGCTGTAGTCATAGCAGGATACCACCACAGTCAGCATACAATGCTGTAGTCATAGCAGGATACCACCACAGTCAGTATGCAATGCTGTCATCATAGCAGGTCCCACCACAGTCAGTATGCACTGGTGTAATCATAGCAGGTACCACAGTCAGTATGCACTGCTGTAATCATAGCAGGATACCACCACCGTCAGCATGCAATACTGTAGTCATAGCAGGAAACCACCAGTCAGCATCCAATGCTGTAGTCATAGCAGGAGACCACCACAGTCAGTATGCAATGCTGTAGTTATAGCAGGATACCACCACTGTCAGTATGCAATGCTGTAGTCATAGCAGGATACCACCACAGTCAGGATGCAATGCTGTAGTCATAGCAGGACACCACCAGTCAGCATGCAATGCTGTAGTCATAGCAGGATAACACCAGTCAGGATGCAATGCTGTAGTCATAGCAGGATATTACCATAGTCAGCATGCACTGCTATAGTCATAGCAGGATACAACCACAGTCAGCATGCAATGCTGAAGTCATAGCAGGATACAACGGCAGTCATCATGCAATGCTGTAGTCATAGCAGGATACCACCGCAGTCAGTATGCAATGCTGAAGTCATAGCAGGATACCACCACAGTCAGCATGCAATGCTGTAGTCATAGCAGGATACCACCACCGTCAGTATGCAATGTTGTAGTCATAGCAGGATACCACCACAGTCAGCATACAATGCTGTAGTCATAGCAGGATACCACCAAAGTCAGCATGCAATGCTTGAGTCATAGCAGGAAACGACCACAGTCAGCATGCAATGCTGTAGTCATAGCAGGATACCACCACAGTCAGCATACAATGCTGTAGTCATAGCAGGATACCACCAAAGTCAGCATGCAATGCTTGAGTCATAGCAGGAAACGACCACAGTCAGCATGCAATGCTGTAGTCATAGGAGGATACCACCACAGTCAGCAAGCAATGCTGTAGTCATAGCAGGATACCACCACAGTCAGCATGCAATGCTGTAGTCATAGCAGGATACCACCACAGTCAGCATGCAATGCTGTAGTCATAGCAGGATACCACCACAGTCAGCATGCAATGCTGTAGTCACAGCAGGATACCACCACAGTGAGCATGCACTGCTATAGTCATAGCAGGATACAACCACAGTCAGCAAGCAATGCTGTAGTCATAGCAGGATACAACCAAAGTCATCATGCAATGCTGTAGTCATAGCAGGATACCACCGCAGTCAGTATGCAATGCTGTAGTCATAGCAGGATACCACCACAGTCAGCATGCAATGCTGTAGTCATAGCAGGATACCACCACAGTCAGCATGCAATGCTGTAGTCAAAGCAGGATACAACCACAGTCAGCATGCAATGCTGTAGTCATAGCAGGATACCACCACAGTCAGTATGCAATGCTGTCATCATAGCAGGTCCCACCACAGTCAGTATGCACTGCTGTAATCATAGCAGGTACCACGACAATATGCAGTGCTGTAATCATAGCAGGTACCACAACAGCAGTTTCCACTGCTGTAATCATAGCAGGTACCACCAGTCAGTATGCACTGCTGTAATCATAGCAGGTACCACAGTAAGTATGCACTGCTGTAGTCATAGCAGGATACCACCACCGTCAGCATGCAATACTGTAGTCATAGCAGGAAACCACCAGTCAGCATGCAATGCTGTAGTCATAGCAGGAGACCACCGCAGTCAGTATGCAATGCTGTAGTCATAGCAGGATACCACCACTGTCAGTATGCAATGCTGTAGTCATAGCAGGATACCACCACAGTCAGTAAGCAATGCTGTAGTCATAGCAGAACACCACCAGTCAGCATGCAATGCTGTAGTCATAGCAGGATACTACCACAGTCAGGATGCAATGCTGTAATCACAGCAGGATACCACCACAGTCAGTATGCAATGCTGTAGTCATAGCAGGATATCACCATAGTCAGCATGCACTGCTATAGTCATAGCAGGATACAACCACAGTCAGCATGCAATGCTGAAGTCATAGCAGGATACAACGGCAGTCAGCATGCAATGCTGTAGTCATAGCAGGAGACCACCGCAGTCAGTATGCAATGCTGTAGTCATAGCAGGATACCACCACTGTCAGTATGCAATGCTGTAGTCATAGCAGGATACCACCACAGTCAGTATGCAATGCTGTAGTCATAGCAGGACACCACCAGTCAGCATGCAATGCTGTAGTCATAGCAGGAGACCACCGCAGTCAGTATGCAATGCTGTAGTCATAGCAGGATACCACCACTGTCAGTATGCAATGCTGTAGTCATAGCAGGATATCACCATAGTCAGCATGCACTGCTATAGTCATAGCAGGATACAACCACAGTCAGCATGCAATGCTGAAGTCATAGCAGGATACAACGGCAGTCAGCATGCAATGCTGTAGTCATAGCAGGATACCACCGCAGTCAGTATGCAATGCTGTAGTCATAGCAGGATACCACTACCGTCAGTATGCAATGCTGTAGTCATAGCAGGATACAACCACAGTCAGCATGCAATGCTGTAGTCATAGCAGGATACCACCACAGTCAGTATGCAATGCTGTCATCATAGCAGGTCCCACCACAGTCAGTATGCACTGCTGTAATCATAGCAGGTACCACGACAATATGCAGTGCTGTAATCATAGCAGGTACCACAACAGCAGTTTCCACTGCTGTAATCATAGCAGGTACCACCAGTCAGTATGCACTGCTGTAATCATAGCAGGTACCACAGTAAGTATGCACTGCTGTAATCATAGCAGGATACCACCACCGTCAGCATGCAATACTGTAGTCATAGCAGGAAACCACCAGTCAGCATGCAATGCTGTAGTCATAGCAGGAGACCACCGCAGTCAGTATGCAATGCTGTAGTCATAGCAGGATACCACCACTGTCAGTATGCAATGCTGTAGTCATAGCAGGATACCACCACAGTCAGTATGCAATGCTGTAGTCATAGCAGGACACCACCAGTCAGCATGCAATGCTGTAGTCATAGCAGGATACTACCACAGTCAGGATGCAATGCTGTAATCACAGCAGGATACCACCACAGTCAGTATGCAATGCTGTAGTCATAGCAGGATATCACCATAGTCAGCATGCACTGCTATAGTCATAGCAGGATACAACCACAGTCAGCATGCAATGCTGAAGTCATAGCAGGATACAACGGCAGTCAGCATGCAATGCTGTAGTCATAGCAGGAGACCACCGCAGTCAGTATGCAATGCTGTAGTCATAGCAGGATACCACCACTGTCAGTATGCAATGCTGTAGTCATAGCAGGATACCACCACAGTCAGTATGCAATGCTGTAGTCATAGCAGGACACAACGGCAGTCAGCATGCAATGCTGTAGTCATAGCAGGATACCACCGCAGTCAGTATGCAATGCTGAAGTCATAGCAGGATACTGCCACAGTCAGCATTCAATGCTGTAGTCATAGCAGGATACCACCACCGTCAGTATGCAATGCTGTAGTCATAGCAGGATACCACCACATTCAGCATGCAATGCTGTAGTCATAGCAGGATACCACCACAGTCAGCATACAATGCTGTAGTCATAGCAGGAAACCACCACAGTCAGCATGCAATGATTGAGTCATAGCAGGAAACGACTACAGTCAGCATGCAATGCTGTAGTCATAGCAGGATACCACCACAGTCAGCAAGCAATGCTGTAGTCATAGCAGGTTACCACCACAGTCAGAACGCAATGCTGTAGTCATAGCAGGATACCACCACAGTCAGCATGCAATGCTGTAATCATAGCAGGATACCACCACAGTCAGCATCGCAATGCTGTAGTCATAGCAGGATACCACCATAGTCAGCATGCACTGCTATAGTCATAACAGGATACCACCACAGTCAGCATGCAATGCTGTAGTCATAGCAGGATACAACTACAGTCAGCATGCAATGCTGTAGTCATAGCTGGATACCACCGCAGTCAGTATGCAATGCTGAAGTTATAGAAGGATACCACTGCAGTCAGTATGCAATGCTGTAGTCATAGCAGGATACCACCACAGTGAGCATGCACAGCTATAGTCATAGCAGGATACAACCACAGTCAGCATGCAATGCTGTAGTCATAGCAGGATACCACCACAGTCAGCATGCAATGCTGTAGTCTTAGCAGGATACATCCACAGTCAGCATGCAATGCTGTAGTCATAGCAGGATACCACCACAGTCAGCATACAATGCTGTAGTCATAGCAGGATACAACCACAGTCAGCATGCAATGCTGTAGTCATAGCAGGATACCACCACAGTCAGTATGCAATGCTGTCATCATAGCAGGTCCCACCACAGTCAGTATGCACTGCTGTAATCATAGCAGGTACCACGACAATATGCAGTGCTGTAATCATAGCAGGTACCACAACAGCAGTTTCCACTGCTGTAATCATAGCAGGTACCACCAGTCAGTATGCACTGCTGTAATCATAGCAGGTACCACAGTAAGTATGCACTGCTGTAATCATAGCAGGATACCACCACCGTCATCATGCAATACTGTAGTCATAGCAGGAAACCACCAGTCAGCATGCAATGCTGTAGTCATAGCAGGAGACCACCGCAGTCAGTATGCAATGCTGTAGTCATAGCAGGATACCACCACTGTCAGTATGCAATGCTGTAGTCATAGCAGGATACCACCACAGTCAGTATGCAATGCTGTAGTCATAGCAGGACACCACCAGTCAGCATGCAATGCTGTAGTCATAGCAGGATACTACCACAGTCAGGATGCAATGCTGTAATCACAGCAGGATACCACCACAGTCAGTATGCAATGCTGTAGTCATAGCAGGATATCACCATAGTCAGCATGCACTGCTATAGTCATAGCAGGATACAACCACAGTCAGCATGCAATGCTGAAGTCATAGCAGGATACAACGGCAGTCAGCATGCAATGCTGTAGTCATAGCAGGATACCACCGCAGTCAGTATGCAATGCTGAAGTCATAGCAGGATACTGCCACAGTCAGCATTCAATGCTGTAGTCATAGCAGGATACCACCACCGTCAGTATGCAATGCTGTAGTCATAGCAGGATACCACCACATTCAGCATGCAATGCTGTAGTCATAGCAGGATACCACCACAGTCAGCATACAATGCTGTAGTCATAGCAGGAAACCACCACAGTCAGCATGCAATGATTGAGTCATAGCAGGAAACGACTACAGTCAGCATGCAATGCTGTAGTCATAGCAGGATACCACCACAGTCAGCAAGCAATGCTGTAGTCATAGCAGGTTACCACCACAGTCAGAACGCAATGCTGTAGTCATAGCAGGATACCACCACAGTCAGCATGCAATGCTGAAATCATAGCAGGATACCACCACAGTCAGCATCGCAATGCTGTAGTCATAGCAGGATACCACCATAGTCAGCATGCACTGCTATAGTCATAACAGGATACCACCACAGTCAGCATGCAATGCTGTAGTCATAGCAGGATACAACTACAGTCAGCATGCAATGCTGTAGTCATAGCTGGATACCACCGCAGTCAGTATGCAATGCTGAAGTTATAGAAGGATACCACTGCAGTCAGTATGCAATGCTGTAGTCATAGCAGGATACCACCACAGTGAGCATGCACAGCTATAGTCATAGCAGGATACAACCACAGTCAGCATGCAATGCTGTAGTCATAGCAGGATACCACCACAGTCAGCATGCAATGCTGTAGTCTTAGCAGGATACATCCACAGTCAGCATGCAATGCTGTAGTCATAGCAGGATACCACCACAGTCAGCATACAATGCTGTAGTCATAGCAGGATACAACCACAGTCAGCATGCAATGCTGTAGTCATAGCAGGATACCACCACAGTCAGTATGCAATGCTGTCATCATAGCAGGTCCCACCACAGTCAGTATGCACTGCTGTAATCATAGCAGGTACCACAACAGCAGTTTCCACTGCTGTAATCATAGCAGGTACCACCAGTCAGTATGCACTGCTGTAATCATAGCAGGTACCACAGTAAGTATGCACTGCTGTAATCATAGCAGGATACCACCACCGTCATCATGCAATACTGTAGTCATAGCAGGAAACCACCAGTCAGCATGCAATGCTGTAGTCATAGCAGGAGACCACCGCAGTCAGTATGCAATGCTGTAGTCATAGCAGGATACCACCACTGTCAGTATGCAATGCTGTAGTCATAGCAGGATACCACCACAGTCAGTATGCAATGCTGTAGTCATAGCAGGACACCACCAGTCAGCATGCAATGCTGTAGTCATAGCAGGATACTACCACAGTCAGGATGCAATGCTGTAATCACAGCAGGATACCACCACAGTCAGTATGCAATGCTGTAGTCATAGCAGGATATCACCATAGTCAGCATGCACTGCTATAGTCATAGCAGGATACAACCACAGTCAGCATGCAATGCTGAAGTCATAGCAGGATACAACGGCAGTCAGCATGCAATGCTGTAGTCATAGCAGGATACCACCGCAGTCAGTATGCAATGCTGAAGTCATAGCAGGATACTGCCACAGTCAGCATTCAATGCTGTAGTCATAGCAGGATACCACCACCGTCAGTATGCAATGCTGTAGTCATAGCAGGATACCACCACATTCAGCATGCAATGCTGTAGTCATAGCAGGATACCACCACAGTCAGCATACAATGCTGTAGTCATAGCAGGAAACCACCACAGTCAGCATGCAATGATTGAGTCATAGCAGGAAACGACTACAGTCAGCATGCAATGCTGTAGTCATAGCAGGATACCACCACAGTCAGCAAGCAATGCTGTAGTCATAGCAGGATACCACCACAGTCAGCATGCAATGCTGTTGTCATAGCAGGATACCACCACAGTCAGCATCACAATGCTGTAGTCATAGCAGGATACTGCCAGTTAGCATGCAATGCTGTAGTCATAGCCGGATACCACCACAGTCAGTATGCAATGCTGTAGTCATAGCAGAATACCACCACAGTCAGTATGCAATGCTGTAGTCATAGCAGGATACCACCATAGTCAGCATGCACTGCTATAGTCATAGCAGGATACCACCACAGTCAGCATGCAATGCTGTAGTCATAGCAGGATACAACCACAGTCAGCATACAATGCTGTAGTCATAGCAGGATACCACCACAGTCAGCATGCAATGCTGTAGTCATAGCAGGATACCACCGCAGTCAGTATGCAATGCTGAAGTTATAGCAGGAAACCACTGCAGTCAGTATGCAATGCTGTAGTCATAGCAGGATACCACCACAGTCAACATGCAATGCTGAAGTCATAGCAGGATACCACTGCAGTCAGTATGCAATGCTGTAGTCATAGCAGGATACCACCACAGTCAGCATACAATGCTGTAGTCATAGCAGGATACCACCACAGTCAGCATGCAATGCTGTAGTCATAGCAGGATACCACCACAGTTAGTATGCAATGCTGTAGTCATAGCAGAGTACCACCAGTCAGCATGCAATGCTGTAGTGATAGCAGGTATTACCACAGTCAGTATGCACTGCTCTAGGGGAAGCAGGTCCCACCAAAAGTAGGTATGCACCATATTGTTGGTTCTTTCAGTAAAGGCACGTAGAAGGGAAAAAATAAAATAATAAAAATCCAACATAATATAATAAAATTCTCACGTTTAGGCCACAACGCAAGCAGCCGTCCTCAGGTGAAGAAACAGAGCTGTCGGAAAGACAGCGTCCTAACGAACACTGCTAAGCTTGGCAGCGTATTTTAAATTGGGTGGGAGGAGGAGAGCGTCTTGATAAAGAAGTTTACATAACAGAGGAATTTAGCATGTTTATGACAAATGCAGATATGGGATTAGTTACTCCTTGTGGAATGTGTAGGCAGGTGGGGGGTCTAAAAGTCATATTATGTTAGTGTATCATGTAGGATTGGCAATAATAAAGGGAGATAAAATTTTAATAATAAAGAACTGCAACAGCCCAAACCACCGCGTATCAAGCTAGTGCATTATGTGGAAAATAAAAAAGGGAGTTTCTAAAGAACTACACATACCCTACTACCATGCAATAAACCGATGTGAAAAAAATAAATATAAACTACATCAATATAATCAATGTACAAATATACTCTCCAATAATCTGAGCTGTTAACATTAAGTAACTGGGTATACACTACACTATATAATGACCACCATGTAGTAAACTGATAAAAAAAAAAAACTAAAATATAAACTACATCAATATAACCAATATACTCAATATACTCTCCAATAAGCTGAGGTTACATATCAGCAGAGGAATTTAGTATATTGAAGCTAAGCAACTGCAACTACCCTACTACTAACAAAAAGTCATTATACATTACAATTTTACGTCACAAAAAATATATGCCTCCAACTAAACTTTTTTCTACATCACACGACTATACCCCATCATATATAGTCAGTATAGTCGTGTGATGTAGAAAATGTCATGTAATGTTCAAGTGATGAGCTCAATTCATGTCACTTTCAAGTGATGAGTACACTGCATGTCACGTCCAAGTGATGAGCTCACTGCATGTCACATTGAAGTGGCGAGCTCACTGCATGTCATATTCACGTAACGAGCGCACTGCATGTCACGTTGAAGTGGTGAGTTCACTGCATGTCACATTCAAGTGATGAGCACACTGCATGTCCCATTCAAGTGATGAGCGCACTGCATATCACATTTAAGTGATGAGCACACTGCATGTCATTAAAGTGGCGAGCTCACTGCATGTCACATTCAAGTGGCGAGCTCACTGCATGCCACATTCAAGTGATGAGCGCACTGCATGTCACTTTCAAGTGGTGAGCTCATTGCATGTCACTTTCAAGTGATGAGCTCACTGCATGTCACATTTCAAGTGTTCAGCTCACTGCATGTCACATTCAAGTGATGAGCGCACTGCATGACGTTCAAGTGGTCAGTGCACTACATGTCACATTCAAGTGTTGAGCTCACTGCATGTCACATTCAAGTGGTGAGCTCACTGCATGTCACATTCAAGTGGCGAACTCACTGCATGTCACATTCAAATGATGAGCGCACTGCATGTCACATTCAAGTGGTCAGTGAACTATATGTTACATTCAAGTGTTGAGCTCACTGCGTGTCACATTCAAGTGATGAGCTCACTGCATGTCCCATTCATTCATGTGATGAGCTCCCTGCATGTCACATTCAAGTGATGAGCTCACTGCATGTCACACTCAAGTGATGAGCGCACTTCATCTCACATTCAAGTGATAAGCTCACTGTTCGTCACATTCAAGTGGTGAGCTCCTCCTCCTGCACGTAGCGTGGCAACCCATGGCACCTGTTGGGTCTGGGTTCCTGCGAGGAGGTGGGAGGTGGAGGAGGTTGAGGTGGAACTGGTGGTGGAGGAGGTGGACCCCTGACAAGGCCATTTTACCCCACCCTACCTGGCCATTATAACCCCACTCTCACTGGCCATTATAACCCCACCCTACCTGGCCATTATGAACTGACCCTCCCTAGCCATTATAACCCCACCCTACATGGCCATAATAAACCCACCCTACCAGCCTATTATAAACCCCAGTGACACGACAAATATGGACCCAGAACCCACACATCACTGACAATTATCACGATTGGTAATACCCCTAGACAACAAAGCCGAGCCTAATTAGCGTAATTGCATAAATTGACATATTACCTAATTTTGTAAAATTACACCTTTTGCATTTTTCATTTCATTTTTATTATTTTTCAAGACAATATATACAACAATCCTGACCCTGATGCCTGTTGTATATTTGGAGTTCGCATGTTTCTCTCACTCTCCCCTTCGTTGTGTGAATTTTTGTCCAGCTCCTGTTTGTCACTCCACATTTATAGTTGCTGATATAAATTGACACGTAAATGCCACTTAATTGGGCAATCATATGTGGCCAGGTTACGTCTGAAAAAGACATATATCTTATGGGCCTTACCTGGTAAAATAAACAAATAAGCAGGTGGCTAGGTGAGTGATTGAATGAGAGAGTGGCTGAGTGATTGAGTGGTTGAGGGAGTGAGTGACTGAGTTAGTGAGTGGCTGAGTGAGAGGCTGAATGAGTGAGTGGTTGAGTGAGTGGGTAGCAGAGTGACTAAGCAGCTGAGTGAGTGGCTGGGTGAGTGAGTGGTTGATTGAGAGCTTGAGTACGTGAGTGGTTGAGTGAGTGGCTGAGTGAGTGGCTGGTGAGAGGCTGAGTGAGTGAGTGGCTGAGTGAGTGAGTGGCTGAGTGACTGAGTGGTTGAGTGAGTGGCTGAGTGGGTGGCTGAGTGAGTGGCTGAGTAAGTTAGTGTTTGAGTGGCTGAGTGAGTGAGTGGTTGAGTGAGTGGCTGAGTTGGTGGCTGAGTGGTTGCGTGATTGACAGGTTGAATGAGTGAGTGAGTGGTTGAGTGAGTGGCTGAGTGAATGAGTGGCTGGGTGAGTGAGTGGCTGCGTGAGTGAGTGGCTGCGTGAGTGAGTGGTTGAGTGAGTGGTTGAGTGAGTGAGAGGTTGAGTGAGAGGTTGAGTGAGTGGCTAAGTGAGTCAGTGGCTGGGTGATTGAGTGGCTGAGTGACTGAGTGGTTTAGTGAGTGGCTGAGTGGGTGGCTGAGTGAGTGAGACACGGGAAGCAAGAGGGAGACAGGGGGAGATAGAAGAGTGAGACACGGGGAGAGAAAGGATACACGGGGAGAGATAGGAGGGAGACAGGGGGAGGTTGGAGAGGGAAAAGCGGGGAGAGAGAAGAGACACGGGGAAAGATAGGAGGGAAACGCGGGGAGGGAGAGGAGAGAGACACGGCGACATAGAGGAAGGAGACACGGGGAGAGAGAGGAGGGAGAACCTGGGAAAAAGAGAAAGGGGGAGACACGGGGAGGAGGTGAGAGGTAGGAGGAGAGTGCGTGGAGGTGAGAGGGGAGAGATAGGAGGAGAGTGCATAGAGGAGGCGAGGGCTCCTATAATCATGACTTCAAGGCATGCTGGGAGACAAGTTCACGTGACCCACATAGCACAGGGAGCCATCGCTGTTGGAACCGCATGGGCAGGGAACGTGGCCTCCAACCCACCACCTGCACCAGCCTCACCACCACAAACCAACAACCACAACTAGAACTACAAATTCAACCACAAATGTAACCACAAATGTAACCACAGCCACAACCATAACCAACAACCATAACCACTATAACCAAAACTATAACCAAAAGCAACTACAATTATAACCACACCCACAACTATAACCACAATTATAACCATATCTATAACCACAACTCTAAGCACTAAAACCAGACACAACTATAACCACAACCATAATATAACCACTACAACTATAACCGCATCTCCGGTTATCACAGGTGGCAACATATGGTTCGAAAGAAGTTCAACACACATACAACAACAAAAGACAAAAAAATATTCTATAGCCTATAACAGACTGTTGGGGCAAGTTCTGTTAGCGAGCACCTATGGAGGCCCGCAGTGTGGAACACAAGCAGGTGGGTGGATAGCACTACACCCGACCGTCTTTGTCTCCCGAGTGGCGATGTTTATTACACACCACAACAGGTACTAATTTCAGGCAGAGTCGATGTAGCGGAAGCCCTGGACTGGTTCAGATGATCGTCACTGGTGTTGGCCGTGAGCGGGAATCGAACTTCCTCGGGTCCGTGGCGTGGCGTTCAACCGCTACTCTACCGCTCCCTACACATACAACAACCATGAAAGCCAACATAACCACCTTCACCACAACTATAACCACAAAACATAACATAACCATCACAACTTTGACCACAATCACTATTATACCCACAACCCCAAGTATAACAACACCAATAACATAACCACAACTGTAACTATAACCATGAAAACCCCAACCTCCACGTACACAACTATAGCCACAAAAAATATACCCCCCACAACCGCAATTATTACGACAACCAAAAGGACCATAACAACTAACATAACCACCTACACCACAACTAAAACCTGAACCACTACAACCAGCGATACAACCACAACTATAACTGCAGCCACCACATCCAAAACCACCACAACCAACATCACCTCAACCACCACAACCATAACAAGCAACATAACCACAACAACCACATTGATGCTGATACTCTAACACCACCTACACAACCACTTTATCAAGGCTCTATGTATCCGTGTGTCCATGTGTCTCCGTGTGTCTCCACATGTCCCTGTGGGTGGGTGGATAGATGGGTTAGTGGGTGAGTTGGTGAGTGGGCAAGTGAGTGGGTGGGTGTGTGGGCGATAGAATCGAACCTGCACCTCTGCAGTGCAAGTCCAGTGAGCTAACGACCCGCATGTGGTGGGGTAAAGTGGGGGTACGCCCACCTTGCTCAAAAACGTGGAGATCAGCGTGGAAGAGTAGACCAAATACCCTAATTAGCGGCGTCTAGTGGAGGCCTCCTCCGCCAGCACGCGATTCGCCTCCTTCACAATAAACCCTTCCTTGCAAAGATGAAAAAGTATATTTGACTGATCCCATCAGCCTCTCATCAGCAGCAATGGCTCAACTCGAGCGCCACGCTGGGCCGCTTTCCACCTTCAGTGCCTCAGCAGCAGAGCCGGGCTCTGCTTGAACCGATGCCGTGAGCCCAGCAGCTGTTTAGAAGCCTACGGCTGTGGGCCGCCTTTGTCTCTCCTCCACCACTGCTGAGGTGTCCACACCATGCGAGGTTCTCACCTTCAGGCTGAGTCGACCCAGAGGAGGCCAAGGCAGCGAACCGCTTCAGAAGTTGGCGCCACGTTCACCGGCGGAAGCGGAAGTAGAGAGCAGCAGAAGCATCGCGTGTGGGGAGCAGCTGAGGAGTGGATCAGAACTGTGTATTAGTGGTGGTGTGGTTGTTAGTGGTGGGGTTGTAATTAGTGGTGGGGTTGTTATTGTTGGTGGGGTTGTTATTGGTGGTGGAGTTGTTATTGGTGGTGGCGTTGTTAGTGGTGGGGTTGTTGTTAGTAGTGCTCTGTTAAGGCTAAATACGCGGGAGCTTTGTCTTTGGCGGTGTGAGTGAGGGAGGGGGCGTAGAGGGGGGGGAAGGTGCTGGGGGGGAGGGGCTCACAGGATATTGCGTCACTGAGGGCGTGATCACCGAGCCCCGCCCCCACTTGCTTCTGCCGATCTTTTTTCTCACATGTGGCGGTAGAGAAGCACCGAGACGACAGAAGCAGCGACTCTCTGGAGGAAGTGAGGAACTGTAGGTGAGTGGTGATGTGAGTGGTGAGGACGTGTGTGTCTGTGTAGTGTACTGGCAGGAGGAGTGGTGGCGTTAGTGGTGTTACTGATAGTGGTGGTGGTGTGTTGTGAGTGAGTCGTGACGATGTGAGTTCATGTCAGAATCAGAATATTTATACTGGAGTCAGATGAGCTATACAGCTCTTTCTCACAGATGTCCAGTGTTGTGAGTGAGTGGTAAAGATGTAACCTCGCGTTGATGTGAGTTTCTTATTAATGATGTGGGTCCGTGTTAATGATGTGGGTTTGTGATTTAAAGCTTTCGTGACTGCAGTAATTCATATTCTTAGTTCTTTCGGTAAAGTCACGTTGAAGGGAAACAATAAAATAATAAAATATATATAAAACAATAAAATTCTCACGACGTTTCGACCATAACACAAACGGTCGTCATCAGGTATGTCTGTTTGCATAAATTTATTTATTTTTAAACGGTGTATTTATTTATTTATAAAAAACGTTAGCACCACGCGCAACGATTTAGCAGTTTATTTAGAAGGACGAGTCCATCTATGTTCTGAAAAGAGGAGGGGGGAGACGAAAAAATTATTGTATGCCGTCTGAAAGCCACTGTAAGCGTGAACAATCAATTAAGACCTGAAATGGTTTATCAAATCTTTCCAATGATTGCTAAGCCAGAATCCATCTTCTCGGTTGAAATTGTCTCTGTGCTTGTATATGTGGATAGCCTCATGAACGAATTTCTCATGGTAGCCAGATGGCTTACAAAGAACCTCTGTCTTGGAAAAGTCAATGTCATGTGAGCCTACTGAATTATAACAATGATCTGCCACGGCCGAGGTGTTGGTCCTACCGTGTTTAAGGTCTGCTTTGTGTTCACGAATGCGGTCCGAGACATGGCGTTTGGTTTCTCCAATGTAACTACTACCACAGAGGCAACTTAGTTTGTTGATACCAGGGTATTGTATGTCCGAAATCACATCTTTTACAGACGGAACCAGATCACGGATTTTATGTAATGTGTTGAAACGGACCTGGATCTTGTGTTTATTCAAGATTTTGGAGATCTTTTTTGTGATCCCCGCAATGTAGGGTAAAGTGATGGTTTTGAAAGGCTCCTCAAGAGGGTCCTTCTTCATGGTTTGAGTGATAGCTTTGCGGATTGTATAGTCGGAGTAACCATTAGCCTTAAGAGCTTGGTGTACGTGCTTGAGTTCACTGCCTATGTGTTCCTGGTCGGATATGCATTGGGCTCTATGATACAGAGTCTTGATGAGAGAATTCTTCTGTGATGGATGGTGGTGGGAATCCGGTTTCAGATAAGCATCCGTATGGGTAGCTTTCCTGTAGACAGAGTGGCTCATTGAACCATCAGGTCTCTTTTTAATTAGGACATCCAAAAAAGGTAGCTTGCCATCTTTTTCGACTTCCATGGTAAATCTGATGGCTGGGTGTATGGAATTGATGTGGTCGAAGAATTGGTCTAGAGCAGGCCGGCCATGTTGTCAGATAACAAAAGTGTCATCCACGTACCTCTTCCATAAGGTTGGGCGCAGAGTGGCAGTCTGGATGGCGTCAGTCTCAAATTTCTCAATGAAAATGTTAGCTATAACCGGAGATAGGGGGGAGCCCATTGGGATCCCCTCAGTTTGTTTGTAGAAAGTTCCATTCCAAGTGAAGGGCTATCCACATATACAAGCACAGAGACAATTTCAACCGAGAAGATGGATTCTGGCTTAGCATTGGAAAGATTTGATAAACCATATCAGGTGTTGTGAGTGAGTCGTGATGATGTGAGTTCATGTCAGAATCAGAATATTTATACTGGAGTCAGATGAGCTATACAGCTCTTTCTCACAGATGTCCAGTGTTGTGGGTGAGTGGTAAAGATGTAACCTCGTCTTGATGTGAGTTTCTTATTAATGATGTGGGTCCGTGTTAATGATGTGGGTTTGTGATTTAAAGCTTTCGTGACTGCAGTAATTCATATTCTTAGTTCTTTCGGTAAAGTCACGTTGAAGGGAAACAATAAAATATATATAAAACAATAAAAATTCTCACGACGTTTCGACCATAACACAAACGGTCGTCATCAGGTGTGTCGGTTTGTATAAATTTATTTATTTTTAAACGGTGTATTTATTTATTAAAAACGTTAGCACCACGCGCAGCAATTTGGCAGTTTATTTAGAAGGACGAGTCCGATTTAAAGCTTTCGTGACTGCAATGATTCATCTTCTTTGGTTCTTTCGTTAAAGTCACGTAGAATGAGAATAAAATAGTAAATTTATAAAATAAAATAACACAATAATATTCTCACGACGTTTCGGCCACAACACAGGTGGCCTTCATCAGGTGAAGGGACGAGACTGTCTGGTAGGACAGCACTGGAGTGAAAAAGCCACGTTCAGATCACGACCTTTAAGCTGTGTGAGAGGAAACAAAGCGCCTTGACAAAGGAATTAGCATATAATTTAGCATTGAAATGGCTGAGTGATTAGCTTGTGATTGGTCACAGAAATGGCTTTGTTAAAAGTTAAAGCATACACATCCGCAGAGGCACCCCTTGACAAAGGAATTAGCATAGAATTTAGCATTGAAATAGCTAAGTTAAAGCATACACATCCGCAGAGGCACCCCTTGACAAAGGAATTAGCATAGAATTTAGCATTGAAATAGCTGAGTGATTAGCTTGTAACTGGTCACAGAAATAGCTATGTTAAAGTCAGAGCATACACATTCACCGAGGCACTTAGTACAAATCAAACAGGATAATTTATCCTTGAAATAACTAGGCGAATTTAGCATTGAAATAACTGAGTGATTAGCTAGTGACTGGTCACAGAAATGGCTATGTTGAAGTCAAGGCCTACACATCTGAGCTATTCACAGTACTATATAGTGAACCAATAAAAAACTAAAATATAAATTACCTTAATGTTATCAATAAACTCTATATTCTCCAATCAGATAAGCTACCAACAATAAGTCGTTATATTTCACAATGCTATATGGCGAAAAAATGGGTGGATTCTTACCCTCAACTTTAGCAACACGGATAGCTATGGGCCCCGTTCAGACAGACGAGTTCATCCATGGTCGGAACAGAGGAGGGGGAGAGAGACAGCTGCGAGGCGCTATTATACTCCATGTTGTAAACCATACCATTTACCGTGGTGTGAGAGGTATTAAGAGTCAATGCTGGCGAAAGAGCTGCGGTCTGAAGGTCATCGTAAAATACAATTAATTAAGAACAGAAATGGTTTAAAACATCTTTCCAATGGTTATTAAGCCAGAATCCATCTTCTCGGTTGAAATTGTCTCTGTGCTTGTATATGTGAATGGCCTCATGAACGAATCTCTCATGGTAGCCGGTTGGTTTGCAAAGAACCTCCGTCTTGGAGAATTCAATGTCATGTGAGCCCAATGAATTATAACAGTGATCTGCCACGGCAGAGGAGTTCGTTCTACCGTGTTTCAAGTCTGCTTTATGTTCGCGGATGCGGTCCGAGATATGTCGTTTGGTTTCTCCAATGTAGCTACTACCACAGAGGCACTTTAGTTTGTAAACGCCCAGGTACTGTATGTCTGGAACAGCATCTTTTACAGATGGAACCAGATCACGGATTTTATGTACTGTGTTGAATCGGACCTGGATCTTGTGTTTATTCAGGATTTTGGAGATCTTTTTAGTGACCCCTGCAATGTAGGGTAAGGTGATGGTTTTGAGTGGCTCCACAAGAGGATCCTTCTTCATGACTGGAGTGATGGCTTTGCAGATTGTGTAGTCGGAGTAACCATTAGCCCTGAGAGCCTGGTGTACGTGCTTGAGTTCACTGGTAATGTGTTCCTGGTCGGAAATGCATTGGGCTCTATGGTATAGAGTCTTGATGAGGGAGTTCTTCTGGGATGGATGGTGGTGGGAATCCGGTTTCAAGTAAGCATCTGTATGGGTTGCTTTCCTGTAGACAGAGTGGCTCATTGAACCATCATGTCTCCTTTTAATTAAGACATCCAAAAAGGGTAGTTTGCCATCTTTTTCGACCTCCATGGTAAATCTGATGGCTGGGTGTATGGAATTGATGTGGTCGCGGAATTCGTCTAGAGCAGGCTGGCCATGTGGCCAGATGACAAAGGTGTCATCAACGTACCTCTTACATAAGGTCGGGCATAGAGTGGCAGTCTGGATGGGGTCAGTTTCAAATTTTTCCATGAATACGTTGGCTACAACCGGAGATAGGGCGGAGCCCATTGGGGTGCCCTCAGTTTGCTTGTAGAAAGTTCCATTCCAGGTGAAGTATGTGTTGGTTGAGCAATGTCTCACCAAGGGGGGTACACCAGTATGCAGTCCTTGATGAACCAGGTCTTCAATGATAGCGATGGTGTCAGGTACCGGGACTTTGGTGAACAAGGACACCACATCAAAACTGACAAGCAGGTCGTCTGGGGACAGGGAAATGCCTTTGATTGTCGATACCAGGTGAGTAGAATCTAATACCGCAGAGGTGTTTTTTCCAGTGAAAGGTCGCAGTATATCAGCAAGAAAACGTGCCAGTTTGTAGGTGGGGGAGATGATAGTAGAGACGATGGGACGAAGGGGTGTATCTTCTTTGTGTATCTTTGGAAGGCCATATAATCTTGGTGGTCAGGCAGCAGAGGGTTTCAACGAGAACTGTTTGATCTCATCAATTAATGCTGTTGAATCAGAGATCATTTTGTTCGTTTTGGTGACCAGGCTGTTGGTGGGATCTCTTTTTATTTTTGTATAGCTGCCATCGTTGAGTAGTTCTCAATTAAAAAAGAGGGATGATATTGTCGTCCTCTCAGCCGACAAGGGCAATGCCACTGTCATCATGGACAAAACAGAATATAACACATTGCCTTACTCGAGACTTTAGTTGTTATTTTTGCCGTGATCTGCTCCATTAACGGATGTAGAAAGTAAAATAACTTGTAGCGTGTTAAACTTCTTTCAACGTAGCCAACTGTGCTAATCGGAGTGTTGGGAGCAAGGGCAACACTAAAACACAAGCGCATGACTAAACAGTTTAACACGCAGGCTGTGCTATAAACTGTTTAACACGCAGGCTTTCGCGAAAAATATTATCCATAATACACGTTTTTTTTGGTTAGATCACGTAAAATTGTACCAAAAAAACTGTATTATGTGCTATAAACCTGTATTGTGTGCTATAGACAATTACCTTTATGTTCATGTTCAGGAAATGACGATACAGTACAGAAAATTATGAGCACGCGGTACACCACCAGTGGCTACCGCGTCTACTACCGCGTGTGCAGGCGGTGCAACTGCACTGGCCCACACGAGCGGGGAGCGGCTGCATTGCCACGCCACGTGGAGGAGAGGGGGACATTGGCAGGCTCCATTTTCTTGTTCCTTGCACCAGGCCCAGAGACCCTCACACAGAGACCCAGACCCTCACACAGAGACCCAGAGACTCGCACAAAGACCCAGAAGAGACCCTTACAGATAGCCAGCGACTCGCACACAGAGTCACAAGAGACCGACAGACGCTGGACACGAGAGGCCCAGAGACCAATGCGGCAGCGACTCCGTGAGCAGGGATGGCGCGTGACCGCGCTTTCGGTGACACCACGTGGTGATGACACCACGTGCCGAGTGCGCGCGCCGAGTCACGTGGAGGCGGGCGGCCATCTTACCTGGGGACAGTGCTGTACTGTAACAGCGGGGGAGCGGTGGTGCAGCGGTTAGCGCGGTGCTGTGTGTAAACATCGCCACTAGGGAGAAAAAGGCGGCCGGGCGTGGTGCTGGCTGCCCACCCCCTCGTGTGCCATGCATAGCTGCTCGCTAACAGCACTTGCCCCAAAAGTCTGTTCAGGATATACGGGGGATCTTTGTGTCAGTCTGTGTGTGTGTCTGTGTGAGTGTGTGAGTGAGTGTGTGAGCGGCAATATCTTTTCATCGGTTGCGTAACGCTGTGTGGAAGCTACCTGGTCTGTCACTTCGCATTAAGCTTCGGGTCTTCTCGGCCACGGTCATTCCCTTCCTTCTCTACACTTGCGAAACGTGGACCCCCCTAATGGAGCATCTTCGCAGGTTGGAAACATTTAAGCTGGCCTGCCTACGATCCATCCTGGGTTTAACCAGGCTGGATTGTGTGAGGAGCTCATAAATCCTCAAAAGAGCTGGGCAAGGTCCCATCGGTGAGCTCCTCTGGCAGGCAAGGCTGTGTTGGCTGGGTCATGTAGCCCGCATGCCCAGCCACCGCATGCCGAAACAGCTTTTGTTCGGTCGGATCGAGGGGGCTAAACGGGCGTGGCATGGGCTAGAGAAGAGATGGAGTGATGTGGTACAGGAGGACGTGGAGCTGAGTGGACTTGCCGATGACTGGTACCAGCGCTGTCAAGATCGGCCTCTGTGGAGGAGGCTCGTGAAGAACGCTACTGGGCAGTTGGAGGCAGTCGCCCTCCAACAGAGGGCGGAGGAGTGACGCTCACAACAACGAGCGGAGCGCCGGGTGACTAAGGCACAGCAGGTTGGCACAGTAGGGGGCACAGGTGGTGCATCAGCCAGTCATCTCAGTCGACCCGTGGCACCTGAGTCTGCCCCGTGACCTCCTGCCAGCGGGCGTTCGACACTTCACGTGGCCTCAAGGTGCACATGGCCTGGCACAAGCGTCGTGGTGACGTCGCCGCCCTACTTAGTGGCGAATGGCGGTTGTTGTTGAGTGAGTCTGTGAGTGAGTCTGTGTGTGTGAGTGTGTAAGTCTATGTGTGTGTGCGTGCACGTGTGCGTGCACATGTGGATCGCCACACAAATTTGGTGAAACTCCTACCCGTGGTCGCTGAGGTCGCCATCTCCTGGCCTAGCCAGGGTCTGGGCAGCGCAGCAAGCGGAGACATTTCCAGCTCTCGGAGATTGAATGTTTCCCCCTCACACGCGTTGGTTCTCTCCCCTCACATGTATACTCGCTCTTGAATGGAGCTGGGCAAACATATGTCATGCAGTGGGGCCCATTGCCTGAAACATCGCCCATGATATATTTTCCTCTTAAGGCAGCCGTTGTATTAACGAATGAGTTCAGTGATTTGTGTTATTTGTGCACCACTGCCAACGCGGTATCGACAAATAATCCCAATGTAGGACCACAGAGCTTGGGGATATTGTTGGTCGCGCCGGTTTCTGGCTGGCTGCAACACCAATGCACAAAATACAGCACTAACATAGAATATGTATGTATGTTGAACTTCTATCGCACCGTACGTAGCCAACCGCGCTAATCGAAGGTGCTGGGGAAGGACAACAAACTAAGCACAAAAAGCGGTTCTAAGAAAATGAGTTGTCAAAGACATTTAAAAGTGCAGAGCTCCAATGGCTTCCAAATATCGGAAGGAAGAGCGGTCCAGATGGCCGCAGAAGCGCATCTAAAAGCGGCGCGATGCGGTGACCGCACCCCAGAGCCCCCCCCAACGCCCCTTGGACCCCCTCCGCGAAGACAGCGCAGAGTGCTGCTGCTCCCTTGTGACCAGGTCGCGTCTGAAAAAGAGCTACATGGACCAGTGGGCCTTACTTGGTAAATAAAAATAGTTTAGTTCGGGCCACCTCCCGCAACACGACGCTTGTGAGCATGGGGACACCGCGTGCTCCCCTCCAGATCGCATCTCCAGCTCACATCAGCTTATACCTCGACCTTACACCTTGAGCTCACGCCTTAAGCTCGAACTTTCAGTTCACACCTCTGCCTCACCACCTTCTGTTGAGCTCCACCAAGCATGCTCGTCTCAGGTTATTTCATCACGAATACAGTAGCCGCATTGTACAAAGACTCTACCGCCACTCAGGGACATCACCATTCACGGACATCTCCGCCACTCACAGCAGGGGCAACGGACACCACTGGTGACATTTCACATATGTGATTGAGATGCTCAGCAGTGGTTTCAGGTGCATTTTGATGACTCCATGAGAACCGTTCTTGATCTGCTGAAGTAGGAGCAATAATCCTCGTGCCACTTTTTTAGTTCGTCCCAGAGCACGCTACACCGACTGGGTCGTGGCAGTGACAGCAGCAGCAGCAGTGACATCGTGGCGCGTCACTGACACGGCTAAACACACATGAGCGGAGACGCAGTGGCGGCGGCAGGCAAAGCACATCCCTCACATGAACACTAAATCAAGCTACACTCTAGCCCACAGATGTGTCAGTCAAAGACAAAGATCCTCCGTAAAGACTTAAGACTGTTGTGGCAAGCGCTGTTAGCGAGCGCCTTATTAAGGCTGACATGGCATGTGAGGTAGCCTAAGCTAAATGAGCACCAGGCACTAATTTGAGACTGAGTCGACCTAGGGGAGGCCTAGTAACGATTTAGATAATCATCACTGGTGTTGGCACGCTAACCTTTACACTTCTGCTCACCACAGATCTGTCAGTCACAAGCATACACATTGGAAGCAATCAACATCGGGCATATAAATGGTTCTGTTTAGACAACTTCACCAGTCCATCCAACTGCTGGTGGTAAAGGTAGGTTCACACCTTCTGTTAGCCGAAAATATCACTCGTGTCCTTGAGCATGTGATTGAGTCACCAAGGTGAATGTAGGCAAGGCGAGGCAATCATCTAGAAATGACTGACAAAGGATCTACATTAACCAGCTTTTCGAACAATATTATGACTTCACTTAATACAAAACAATATTCTTAGTAACTATTATTCTTAAAAAATAACAATAACTTATTTTAATGGATGACGCGTAAACAAAGGAGGGAACATGGAAAGGGTGCAGCGATGTTGGAATGTTATTTATTTTGTATTATTTCTTATTTGGGGTGGTGGTGGTGTTGGTAGAGGTAAAGGTGTTTATAGAGTTGGCAATTGTAGGATAGGTAGCGTTGATAGGGCTGTTGTTGGAAAGAGTGATGGTGTCGGTTGGGGTGGTCGTGTTGGTAGGAGTCATTGTGTTGGTAGGATTGGTGTTGGTAGGGTTGGTGTTGGTAGGGGGAGTGGTGTTGGTAGGAATAATGGTGTTGGTATGGTTGGTGTTGGTAGGGTTGGCGTTGGTAGGGTTGGTTTTGGTAGGAGTGGTGGTGTTCGTCGGAGTAGTTGCGTTTGGTAAGGGTAGCGGTGTTGGGAGGGGTGGTGGTGTTGGTAGGTGTGCGGATTCTAAAGGTGGTGGAGTTGGTAGGAGTGGTGGAGCAGGCATTGATCCGGGCCATGAAGAGTGGTCTCTTTGCCCTCATGATCACGAGGCGGGACTCACGCTCAGCTGGGGTGATGATGTGGGAAGGAGTGGTGGTGAGGGTAGAGGAAGTGATGGTGGTCAGGGTTGGGTTAGTAGAGGAGGTAGTGTTAGTAGGTGTGTGGTTGGTAGAGGTGGTGGAGTTGGTAGGAGTGGTGGAGCAGGCATTCATCCAGCCATGAAGAGTGATCTCTTTTCCCTCATGATCATGAGGCTGGACACATGCTCAGCTGGGGTGATGTGGGTAGGGGTGGTAGTGAGGGTAGAGGAGGTAATGTTGATAAACGTGGGATTGGTCAAAGTGGCGGAGTTGGTAGGAGCGGTGGAGTTGGTGATTGAGCTGGTAGGGGTAATTGAGCTTATTTTAGTGCGGCGGGCATTGATGCGGGCCATTATCATGAGGTGACACCACTCACACTCAGCTGGGATGATGGTGTTGGTCCGGGTGGTAGTGAAGGTGGAGAAAATGCTGTTGGTAGGGTTTGTAGGGGTGGAAGGGGTGGTGGTGTTAGTCAGGATAGTATTGGTAGAGGTGTTGGTATTTAAAAGTGTGATGGTGTTAGTCGAGATAGCGGTGTTTTTCGGGGTGGGGTTTGTCATGGTGGTGTTGGTAGGAATGGTGGTGTTGGTAGGAGTGGTGGTGTTGGTAGGAGTGGTGCTGTTGGTGGGTGCGCTGGTAAGTGTTGGTGAGCTATTCATCATGGAGCAGCCATCCAGTTGAGTCTTTAGGGATCTATGGGTCCTCTTGATTTTCATGGGGTGGCACTTGCTCCGAGCCAATTTCCACATGGATCCTCTCATGTAGCGGCTTCGGTAAACTCGTCTGCGCTGCGATGACTTCTGTTTAAAACCGGAAACAAAATCATTATGAGAGGCAAGAGATTGCAGTCTCCTTCTTCCCCTGTTGGTCACTCCACTCAAATATGTTTTTTTCACTTGCCATCTGCCACACCACCACCATTGATTGAGCACGAGTGTTGTACCTGCCTTTCAGTGGCAAATATCGGACAACTATTTGTAATCCACCAACATGAACAATGTGTGCTTGTAATAAATGTGTGCGACTTTGTCGAGGATGTGAGTGTGATTTTTTATTGTTTGTTGTTGTAACGTTCTAACCTGCCTCTCCTGTACATCTGTGAAAAATAGCTTAATAGCTCATCGGATTCTTCCAGTATAAATATTCTGATTCTGATTTGTGTCATCTATGCATGTGAGATTATGACATTTGCCTGAGTGATCTATATCCATGATGCCTCTCTGGGTGTGGTGTCTCTGTTGTGGTGTCCTGCTGATGTTCTATGTTACAGTGACGCCAGCATACTCTCTCTCTTATTAGTGGATTCTTCAGCCAGACTCTTAGGCTGGTAATGGTGATCCCCGCGCTCTCCACGTCGTAAGTGATGGCCACCGGCCCACTGTGCAGCATCTTCATCAAGGTCGTCCACCTTGAGGGAGACGGGTATTCTCCATCTTGGGGAACCGTCATCTGTGGTGCCGCCGCAGCGGAGCCGCTCCAGCGGAGCCGTGCCCACCGCCGCGTCGCCGTCACCGATGCCTCGGATTTCCCGCCACTCTCCCGGGGCTGGTGCCTTCTCAGACGTCCGCGTTTTGCCCACTGCACAGTCGTGAGGCCGCCGCAGCAGAGCCGCTCTGCCGAGGCCGTGCCCACCGCCGTGAAGCCGCCACCGGGGGATGCCGACGCCAACGCGGTGCACCCTCGCCACCCCCCCTCCCCCCGCACGAACGCACACACGCCCCACGTAGAGCCAGGAGGGGAGGTCACCCGGCCGATAGGTTTTTTTTCCAGAAGTCCCTAATGGGATCGATCTTCATGGTTTCCTGCGGCCGGGAAATTGGGCGATCTTCCCCCTGTAGCTGACATGCACTGCGGCGCCGGGACCTAATATTAAAGTTGCATGGTCACGGCAAGGGCCATCGAGCCACCGCGAGTGGAACCACACACACACAAGCACGGGTCAGTGGACTGGTAGCGGGAGAACAGAGAGCGGATGTCGGAGAGATCACTGCGGCGACATCACCCGAGTTGGGATCCGGGTATCGAAGGGTGGGAAAATCCGAGCCCCTGATTGGACGGGAGGCCAAGGGAGCGAAACGGCGAAATTCCTTTGTTGTAGGTGGGATAAAGGGAGGGGGATTCAGGTAGCAAGGCAGTTCTTCAAGATCATCGCGGTCCACGCAGGAGGGGAGTTAGCCGTTCGAGACGTCCGCGTGATGCACTTCAGCGCAGCCAGGCTCAACCCTCTACTGATCGCTTTTCTACAGCTTCCAGCGCAGCAGAGTGGAAGTACACGTGAGTAAGAGAGAGAGGTAAGTTTGGGCTATTTGATCGAGGGTAGAAAGCAGAGCGATAGGCAGAGGAAATACAGTCTAGGATCTCAAGGGGAATAGGCTGACATCCACTGACCCACACAATTACGCGTAGCTTAACGGGTTGCTTGCGGTAAATAAAATAACTGGTAGGGGAATAAACTGTTTCGTGTGCTCCTTTGGAGGGTGAAGAGGAGGGTGGAGAGTGTTTTGTGTTCGCGTGCACACGCGGCTGTTTGCGGCGAATAAAGGAGTAGAGCGTGCTTGGTGTCCGTACCTGTACGATCGTTTACAGTATTGTTCAGCACGCGCGTGCCTACACGACTATTTTTGGTGGTGCCCAGCGCTCGCGTACCTGCGCAATCGCCTACAGTAGCGGTTTGCGCTCACGTGCGTGCGCGGTTTACAACGAGGTTGAGCTTTCATTTGTGACCAGGTTCCATCTGAAAAATAAGTTAGTACCTCAGTGGGCTTTGACTGGTATGATGGGGGTGTTCTTGATTTGAAGCTTTCGTGACTGCAGGAATCCATACTCTTTGGTTCTTTCGGCAAGGTCACGTAGGTATAAAATCAAATAAATCAGTCTGCCTCAGCAGCAGACCATGCTTTCCCCACCCGATGATGGACGCTTGTGTTGCACCCGAAACATCGTGATTTACTTTATTTTATACCTACGTGACTTTACCGAAAGAACCAAAGAGTATGATGGGGCTGGTTTAGTTTTATTTGTTTGTGTTTGGGTGATTTGTTAACCTTTCTTGTACTTTGCACTATTACATGTTTTTGTAGTATTTGTTGTTGTAACGTTCTTACCAGCCCCTACCGGACATCTGTGAAAAAGAGCTTTATAGCTCATCGGATTCCTCAACCATTAAAAAATATTATTGTTCTGACTCTACTGGCTAGGGGACATTGTTCTGTCCGCACCAGCGCAACTCACCAACGCCGCACAAGGACAGCTGAGTCCAGCACATGTCCCAAATGCCACGCTGCCAGTAACAAAAAACACCCTTAAAGTTGCAGTGGATAATTTTTAAGTATACTTAATTGAGCAAGGTGTTTGCTTGTTCCAAATGACATATGCGACTTTGTCTAGGATGTGTGCGTGGATGTGATATATACTTGTGTGTGTGGTGTATGCGAGTGAGATTCTTATATCTGCGCGAGTGATCTGTACGCGTGATGCATCTCTGCGTGTGGTGTCTCTGCATGTGGTGTATGTCACGGTGCCACGCTGATGGCCTGTGTGAGCGTGAAGTCGGCACTCACCACTGCATTCTTCAGCCGCCACTCCGAGGCTGAGGAGGGTGATCCCCGCGCTCGCCACCTCGTAGGCGATGGCCACCGGCCCGCTGTGCAGCATCTCCATGAAGGTCGTTCACCCTGAAGGAGCTGGGTCGTCGTCTTCTCCTCCTCCTTGGGGAACCTCCATGCCATGGCTGGGAGAGGAAGCGACTCGAGGCACCCTCTCGGCTTCGTGACCTGTGAGGCGGTTGCTGATGTGGACGGCCACGGTCGCTTTGGTGAGAGGTAGAGGCTGTCCGGCCTGTGGCGGTTGGACCTCCCAGGCTCCCCTCAGCTTAACCAGCCAGTTAGGGGAGAAATTCTTCTCCTCCGTGGGCACAGACGCGAGGAACGCGGAGCTCGCCACGAGCAGCGTCACGAGGGTGCGTGAAGTACTGCGCAGGCCGTGAGCCTCCATGGTGACTGCTACGAGAGAGGCTCCAGGAGGCTTCGTGCAGAGAGGCGCTCCTCAGCAGGCAGCTTGCAGCGTGGCTCTAGCGGCACACTGGGTGGAAGCGGGTGTGACGTCACGGCCCGAGGGCGGATGTGTGTTGTGTCTCATCTGTGTGTGTCTGTATGTCTGTGTGTGTGTCTGAGTGTTTGTGTGTATGTCTGTGTATCTGTGTGTGTATCTGTGTGTTTGTGTGTGTCTGTGTGTGTGTGCGGTAGTGTAGTGATTAGCGCGCTGTGCTATGAACCTAGCGACCCGGGGTTCGATTCCTGCTCACGGCCACCAACACTGGTGTCGTGTGCCGTGCCGGTCTTCGTAGGTGCTGCTCGTTATGGCTACAAGGGGAGGCCCAGGAGTGGTTGAGGTAATCGTCAGCAGTGTTGGTGGCCGTGAGCGGGAGTCGAACTTGGAGGGCAGCGTGGCATTCACTGCAACAACACCGCCCGCGCTCCGACTGGTACACGGTCCGAACAGTGCAGAGTGCACATAATTCGCGGCGTCTCTCGCACGGTCCGGGTCTCTGTGTGGAGAGCGGGAGACGAAGGCGAGGATCACACAGGGTAGAGGGTGCACGTCGGCACTGCTTCCCACGTCACAACACGAGTCACGTCACATCACAGACTCATCCTCACCGTGAACCAACATCATCAACACAAACCCACATCTTCTTAGTTCTTTCGGTAAAGTCACGTTGAAGGGAAACAATGAAATAATAAAATATATATAAAACAATAAAAATTTTCACGACGTTTCGACCATAACACAAACGGTCGTCATCAGGTGTGTCGGTTTGCATGAAATTATTTATTTTCAAACGGTGTATTTATTTATTTATTTAAAAAAACGTTAGCGCCACGTGCAGCGATTTGGCAGTTTATTTAGAAGAACTAGTCCATCTATGTTCTGAAAAGAGGAGGGGGGAGACGACAAATTTTAATGTATGCTGTCTGAAAGCCACTTTAAGCGTGAACAATCAATTAAGACCTGAAATGGTTTATCAAATCTTTCCAATGCTAAGCCAGAATCCATCTTCTCGGTTGAAATTGTCCCTGTGCTTGTATATGTGGATAGCCCTTCGCTTGGAATGGAACTTTCTACAAACAAACTGAGGGCACCCCAATGGGCTCCCCCCTATCTCCGGTTATAGCTAACATTTTCATGGAGAAATTTGAGACTGACGCCATCCAGACTGCCACTGCGCCCAACCTTATGGAAGAGGTACGCGGATGACACTTTTGTCATCTGACCACATGGCCGGCCTGCTCTAGACCAATTCTTCGACCACATCAATTCCATACACCCAGCCATCAGATTTACCATGGAAGTCGAAAAAGATGGCAAGCTACCTTTTTTGGATGTCCTAATTAAAAAGAGACCTGATGGTTCAATGAGCCACTTTGTCTACAGGAAAGCTACCCATACGGATGCTTATCTGAAACCGGATTCCCATCACCATCCATCACAGAAGAATTCTCTCATCAAGACTCTGTATCATAGAGCCCAATGCATATCCGACCAGGAACACATAGGCAGTGAACTCAAGCACGTACACCAAGCTCTTAAGGCTAATGGTTACTCCGACTATACAATCCGCAAAGCTATCACTCAAACCATGAAGAAGTACCCTCTTGAGGAGCCTTTCAAAACCATCACTTTACCCTACATTGCGGGGATCACAAAAAAGATCTCCAAAATCTTGAATAAACACAAGATCCAGGTCCGTTTCAACACATTACATAAAATCCGTGATCTGGTTCCGTCTGTAAAAGATGTGATTCCGGGCATACAATACCCTGGTATCTACAAACTAAGTTGCCTCTGTGGTAGTAGTTACATTGGAGAAACCAAACGCCATGTCTCGGACCGCATTCGTGAACACAAAGGAGACCTTAAACACGGTAGGACCAACACCTCGGCCGTGGCAGATTATTGTTATAATTCAGTAGGCTCACATGACATTGACTTTTCCAAGACAGAGGTTCTTTGTAAGCCATCTGGCTACCATGAGAAATTCGTTCATGAGGCTATCCACATATACAAGCACAGAGACAATTTCAACCGAGAAGATGGATTCTGGCTTAGCAATCATTGGAAAGATTTGATAAACCATTTCAGGTTTTAATTGATTGTTCACGCTTACAGTGGCTTTCAGACGGCATACAATGATTGTTTCGTCTCCCCCCTCCTCTTTTCAGAACATAGATGGACTCGTACTTTTAAATAAACTGCTAAATCGCTGCGTGTGGTGCTAACGTTTTTTATAAATAAATAAATACACCGTTTAAAAATAAATACATTTATGCAAACAGACACACCTGATGACGACCGTTTGTGTTATGGTCGAAACGTCGTGAGAATTTTATTGTTTTATATATATTTTATTATTTTATTGTTTCCCTTCAACGTGACTTTACCGAAAGAACTAAGAATATGAATTACTGCAGTCACGAAAGCTTTAAATCACAAACCCACATCATTAACACGGACCCACATCATTAATAAGAAACTCACATCAACGCGAGGTTACATCTTTACCACTCACCCACAACACTGGACATCTGTGAGAAAGAGCTGTATAGCTCATCTGACTCCAGTATAAATATTCTGATTCTGACATGAACTCACATCGTCACGACTCACTCACAACACACCACCACCACTATCAGTAACACCACTAACGCCACCACTCCTCCTGCCAGTACACTACACAGACACACACGTCCTCACCACTCACATCACCACTCACCTACAGTTCCTCACTTCCTCCAGAGAGTCGCTGCTTCTGTCGTCTCGGTGCTTCTCTACCGCCACATGTGAGAAAAAAGATCGGCAGAAACAAGTGGGGGCGGGGCTCGGTGATCACGCCCTCAGTGACGCAATATCCTGTGAGCCCCTCCCCCCCAGCACCTTCCCCCCCCCTCTACGCCCCCTCCCCCACTCACACCGCCAAAGACAAAGCTCCCGCGTATTTAGCCTTAACAGAGCATTACTAACAACAACCCCACCACTAACAACGCCACCACCAATAACAACCCCACCACCAATAACAACCCCACCACCAATAACAACCCCAATACCACTAACAACCCCACCACCACGAACACCACCACCACTACTACCACACCACCACTAATACACAGTTCTGATCCACACCTCAGCTGCTCCCCACACGCGATGCTTCTGCTGCTCTCTCTACTTCCGCTTACGCCGGTGAACGTGGCGCCAACTTCTGAAGCGGTTCGCTGCCTGGGCCTCCTCTGGGTCGACTCAGCCTGAAGGTGAGAACCTCGCATGGTGTGGACACCTCAGCAGTGGTGGAGGAGAGACAAAGGCGACCCACAGCCGTAGGCTTCTAAACAGCTGCTGGGCTCACGGCATCGGTTCAAGCAGAGCCCGGCTCTGCTGCTGAGGCACTGAAGGTGGAAAGCGGTCCAGAGTGGCGCTCGAGTTGAGCCATTGCTGCTGATGAGAGGCTGATGGGATCAGTCAAATATACTTTTTTATCTTTGCAAGGAAGGGTTTATTGTGAAGGAGGCGAATCGCGTGCTGGCGGAGGAGGCCTCCACTAGACGCCGCTAATTAGGGTATTTGGTCTACTCTTCCACGCTGATCTCCACGTTTTGGAGCAAGGTGGGCGTACCCACACTTTACCCCACCACATGCGGGTCGTTAGCTCACTGGACTTGCACTGCAGAGGTGCAGGTTCGATTCCATCGCCCACACACCCACCCACTCACTTGCCCACTCACCAACTCACCCACTAACCCATCTATTCACCCACCCACAGGGACATGTGGAGACACGGAGACACATGGACACACGGATACATAGAGCCTTGATAAAGTGGTTGTGTAGGTGGTGTTAGAGTATCAGCATCAATGTGGTTGTTGTGGTTATGTTGCTTGTTATGGTTGTGGTGGTTGAGGTGATGTTGGTTGTGGTGGTTTTGAATGTGGTGGCAGTGGTTATAGTTGTGGTTGTATCGCTGGTTGTAGTGGTGGTTCAGGTTTTAGTTGTGGTGTAGGTGGTTATGTTGGTTGTTATGGTGCTTTTGGTTGTGGTAATAATTGCGGTTGTGGGGGGTATATTTTTTGTGGCTATAGTTGTGTACGTGGAGGTTGGGGTTTTAATGGTTATAGTTACAGTTGTGGTTATGTTATTGTTGTTGTTATACTTGGGGTTGTGGTTATAATTGTGATTGTGGTACAAGTTGTGATGGTTATCTTCTTTGGTTCTTTCGGTAAAGTCACGTAGAATGAGAATAAAATAATAAATTGATAAAATAAAATAACACAATAATATTCTCACGACGTTTCGGCCACAACACAAGCGGCCTTCATCAGGTGAAGGGAGCGAGACTGTCTGGTAGGACAGCGCTGGAGTGAGAGAGCCACGTTCAGATCACGGCTTTTAAGCTGTGTGAGAAGAACAAAGAGCCTTGACGAAGGAATTAGCATAAAATTTAGCATTGAAAAGGCTGAATGATTAGCTTGTGACTGGTCACAGAAATAGCTATGTTAAAAGTTAAAGCATACACATCCGCAGAGGCACCCATTGTTAAAAGGAATTAGCATAGAATTTAGCATTGAAATAGCTAAATTAAGGCATTCGCTTGTAACTGCTACAGAAATAGTTACGTTGAAGTCAGAGCATACACATTCACCGAGGCACTTAGTACAAATCAAAACAGGAGAATTTAGCATTGAAATAACTAGGCGAATTTAGCATTGAAATAACTGGGTGATTTGCTGGTGACTGGTCACAGAATACTATATACTATATAGTGAACCAATAAAAACTAAAATATAAATTACCTTCATGTTATCAATAAACTCTATATTCTCCAATCAGCTAAGCTACCAACCATAAGTCGTTATATATCACAATGCTATATGGCGAAAAAATGGGTGGATTCTTACCCTCAAATTTCCGTACCACGGATAGCTACGGGCCCCGTTCAGACGGACGAGTTCGTCCATGGTCGGAACAGAGGAGGGGGAGAGAGACAGCTGCGAAGCCCTAGTATACTCCATGTTGTAAACCATACCATTAACCGTGGTGTGAGAGGTATTAAGAGGCAATGCTGGCGAAAGAGCTGCGGTCTGAAGGTCATCGTAAAATTACAATTAATTAAGAACAGAAATGATTTAACACATCTTTCCAGTGGTTACTAAGCCTGAATCCATCTTCTCGGTTGAAATTGTCTCTGTGCTTGTATATGTGAATGGCCTCATGAACGAATCTCTCATGGTAGCCAGTTGGTTTGCAAAGAACCTCCGTCTTGGAGAAGTCAATGTCATGTGAGCCCACTGAATTGTAACAGTGATCTGCCACGGCAGAGGAGTTCGTCTTACCGTGTTTCAAGTCTGCTTTATGTTCGCGGATGCGGTCCGAGATATGTCTTTTGGTTTCTCCAATGTAGCTACTGCCACAGAGGCACTTTAGTTTGTAAACGCCCGGGTACTGTATGTCTGGAAGAGCATCTTTTACAGATGGAACTAAATCACGGATTTTGTGTACTGTGTTGAATCGGACCTGGATCTTGTGTTTATTCAGGATTTTGGAGATCTTTTTAGTGACCCCTGCAATGTAGGGTAAGACATATCTCGGACCGCATCCGCGAACATAAAGCAGACTTGAAACACGGTAAGACGAACTCCTCTGCCGTGGCAGATCACTGTTACAATTCAGTGGGCTCACATGACATTGACTTCTCCAAGACGGAGGTTCTTTGCAAACCAACTGGCTACCATGAGAGATTCGTTCATGAGGCCATTCACATATACAAGCACAGAGACAATTTCAACCGAGAAGATGGATTCAGGCTTAGTAACCACTGGAAAGATGTGTTAAATCATTTCTGTTCTTAATTAATTGTAATTTTACGATGACCTTCAGACCGCAGCTCTTTCGCCAGCATTGCCTCTTAATACCTCTCACACCACGGTTAATGGTATGGTTTACAACATGGAGTATACTAGGGCTTCGCAGCTGTCTCTCTCCCCCTCCTCTGTTCCGACCATGGACGAACTCGTCCGTCTGAACGGGGCCCGTAGCTATCCGTGGTACGGAAATTTGAGGGTAAGAATCCACCCATTTTTTCGCCATATAGCATTGTGATATATAACGACTTATGGTTGGTAGCTTAGCTGATTGGAGAATATAGAGTTTATTGATAACATGAAGGTAATTTATATTTTAGTTTTTATTGGTTCACTATATAGTATATAGTATTCTGTGACCAGTCACCAGCAAATCATCCAGTTATTTCAATGCTAAATTCGCCTAGTTATTTCAATGCTAAATTCTCCTGTTTTGATTTGTACTAAGTGCCTCGGTGAATGTGTATGCTCTGACTTCAACGTAACTATTTCTGTAGCAGTTACAAGCGAATGCCTTAATTTAGCTATTTCAATGCTAAATTCTATGCTAATTCCTTTTAACAATGGGTGCCTCTGCGGATGTGTATGCTTTAACTTTTAACATAGCTATTTCTGTGACCAGTCACAAGCTAATCATTCAGCCTTTTCAATGCTAAATTTTATGCTAATTCCTTCGTCATGGCTCTTTGTTCTTCTCACACAGCTTAAAAGCCGTGATCTGAACGTGGCTCTCTCACTCCAGCGCTGTCCTACCAGACAGTCTCGCTCCCTTCACCTGATGAAGGCCGCTTGTGTTGTGGCCGAAACGTCGTGAGAATATTATTGTGTTATTTTATTTTATCAATTTATTATTTTATTCTCATTCTACGTGACTTTACCGAAAGAACCAAAGAAGATGAATCATTGCAGTCACGAAAGCTTTAAATCGAAATGTGATGGTTATGTTATGTTTTTGTGGTTATAGTTGTGGTGAAGGTGGTTATGTTGGCTTTCATGGTTGTTGTATGTGTAGGGAGCAGTAGAGTAGGGGTTGAACGCCACGCCACGGACCCGAGAAAGTTCGATTCCCGCTCACGGCCAACACCAGTGACGATCATTTGAACCAGTCCAGGGCTTCCCCTACGTCGACTCTGCCTGAAATGAGTACCTGTTGTGGTGTGTAATAAACATCGCCACTCGGGAGACAAAGACGGTCGGGTGTAGTGCTGGCCACCCACCTGCTTGTGTTCCACACTGCGGGTCTCCATAGGTACTCGCTAACAGAACTTGCCCCAACAGTCTGTTATAGGCTATAGAATAAATCTTTGTCTTTTGTTGTTGTATGTGTGTTGAACTTCTTTCGCACCATATGTTGCCACCTGTGATAACCGGAAATGCGGTTATAGTTGTAGTGGTTATATCATGGTTGTGGTTTTAGTTGTGTCTGGTTTTAGTGCTTAGAGTTGTGGTTATAGATATGGCTATAATTGTGGTTATTGTTGTGGGTGTGGTTATAATTGTAGTTGGTTTTGGTTATAGTTGTGGTTATAGTGGTTATGGTTGTTGGGTATGGTTGTGGCTGTGGTTACATTTGTGGTTACATTTGTGGTTGAATTTGTAGTTCTAGTTGTGGTTGTTGGTTTGTGGTGGTGAGGCTGGTGCAGGTGGTGGGTTGGAGGCCACGTTCCCTGCCCATGCGGTTCCAACAGCGATGGCTCCCTGTGCTATGTGGGTCACATGAACTTGTCTCCCAGCATGCCTTGAAGTCATCATTATAGGAGCCCTCGCCTCCTCTACGCACTCTCCTCCTATCTCTCCCCTCTCACCTCCACGCACTCTCCTCCTACCTCTCACCTCCTCCGCGTGTCTCCTCCTTTCTTTTTTTCCCAGGGTCTCCCTCCTCTCTCTCCCCGTGTCTCCTTCCTCTATGTCGCCGTGTCTCTCTCCTCTCCCTCCCCGCGTTTCCCTCCTATCTTTCTCCGTGTCTCTTCTCTCTCCCCGCTTTTCCCTCTCCAACCTCCTCCTGTCTCCCTCCTCTCTCTCGCCGTGTCTCCTTTCTCTCCCCGTGTCTCACTCTTCTATCTCCCCCTGTCTCCCTCTTGCTTCCCGTGTCTCACTCACTCAGCCACCCACTCAGCCACTCACTCAACCACTCACGTACTCAAGCTTTCAATCAACAACTCACTCACCCAGCCACTCACTCAGCTGCTTAGTCACTCTGCTACCCACTCACTCAACCACTCACTCATTCAGCCTCTCACTCAGCCACTCACTCCCTCAACCACTCAATCACTCAGCCACTCTCTCATTCAATCACTCACCTAGCCACCTGCTTATTTGTTTATTTTACCAGGTAAGGCCCATAAGATATATCTCTTTTTCAGACGTAACCTGGCCACATATGATTGCCCAATTAAGTGGCATTTTACGTGTCAATTTATATCAGCAACTATAAATGTGGAGTGACAAACAGGAGCCGGGCAAAAATTCACAACGAAGGGGAGAGTGAGAGAAACATGCGAACTCCAAATATACAACAGGCATCAGGGTCAGGATTGTTGTATATATTGTCTTGAAAAATAATAAAAATGAAATGAAAAATGCAAAAGGTGTAATTTTACAAAATTAGGTAATTATGTCAATTTATGCAATTACGCTAATTAGACTCGGCTTTGTTGTCTAGGGGTATTACCAATCGTGATAGTTGTCAGTGATGTGTGGGTTCTGGGTCCATATTTGTCGTGTCACTGGGGTTTATAATAGGCTGGTAGGGTGGGTTCATAATGGCCAGGTAGGGTGGGGTTATAATGGCCAGTGAGAGTGGGGTTATAATGGCCAGGTAGGGTGGGGTAAAATGGCCTTGTCAGGGGTCCACCTCCTCCACCACCAGTTCCACCTCAACCTCCTCCACCTCCCACCTCCTCGCAGGAACCCAGACTCAACAGGTGCCATGGGTTGCCACGCTACGTGCAGGAGGAGGAGCTCATCACTTGAATGTGACGAGCAGTGAGCTTATCACTTGAATGTGAGATGCAGTGCGCTCATCACTTGAGTGTGACATGCAGTGAGCTCATCACTTGAATGTGACATGCAGGGAGCTCATCACATGAATGAATGGGACATGCAGTGAGCTCATCACTTGAATGTGACACGCAGTGAGCTCAACACTTGAATGTAACATGTAGTGCACTGACCACTTGAATGTGACATGCAGTGCGCTCATCATTTGAATGTGACATGCAGTGAGTTCGCCACTTGAATGTGACATGCAGTGAGCTCACCACTTGAATGTGACTTGCAGTGAGCTCAACACTTGAATGTGACATGTAGTGCACTGACCACTTGAACGTCATGCAGTGCGCTCATCACTTGAATGTGACATGCAGGGAGCTCATCACATGAATGAATGGGACATGCAGTGAGCTCATCACTTGAATGTGACATGCAGTGAGCTCAACACTTGAATGTGACATGCAGTGAGCTCATCACTTGAAAGTGACATGCAATGAGCTCACCACTTGAAAGTGACATGCAGTGCGCTCATCACTTAAATGTGACATGCAGTGAGCTCGCCACTTGAATGTGACATGCAGTGAGCTCGCCACTTTAATGATATGCAGTGTGCTCGTTACGTGAATAAGACATGCAGTGAGCTCGCCACTTGAATGTGATATGCAGTGAGCTCATCACTTGGACGGGACATGCAGTGTACTCATCACTTGAAAGTGACATGAATTGAGCTCATCACTTGAACATGACATGCCATTTTCTACATCACACGACTATACTGACTAAATATGATGGGTATAGTCGTGTGATGTAGAAAAAAGTTTAGTTGGAGGCATATATTTTTTGTGACGTAAAATTGTAATGTATAATGACTTTTTGTTAGTAGTAGGGTAGTTGCAGTTGCTTAGCGTCAATATACTAAATTCCTCCGCTGATATGTAACCTCAGCTTATTGGAGAGTATATTGAGTATATTGTTTATATTGATGTAGTTTATATTTTAGTTTTTTATCAGTTTACTACACGGTAGTCATTATATAGTGTAGTGTATACCCAGTTACTTAATGTTAACAGCTCAGATTATTGGAGAGTATACTGAGTACATTGATTATATTGATGTAGTTTATATTTATTTTTTTCACATCGGTTTATTGCATGGTAGTAGGGTATGTATAGTTCTTTAGAAACTCCCTTTTTTATTTTCCACATAATGCACTAGCTTGATATGCGGTGGTTTGGGCTGTTGCAGTTCTTTCTTATTAAAATTGAATCTCCCTTTATTATTGCCAATCCTACATGATACACTAACATAATATGACTTTGAGACCCCCCACCTGCCTACACATTCCACAAGGAGTGAATAATCCCATATCTGCATTTGTCATAAACATGCTAAATCCCTCTGTTATGTAAACTTCTTCATCAAGACGCTCTCCTCCTCCCACCCAATTTAAAATACGCTGCCAAGCTTAGCAGTGTTCGTTAGGACGCTGTCTTTCCGACAGCTCTGTTTTTTCACCTGAGGACGGCTGCTTGCGTTGTGGCCTAAACGTGAGAATTTTATTATATTATGTTTGATGTTTATTATTTTATTATTTCCCTTCTACGAGACTTTACTGAAAGAACCAATAATATTGTGCATACCTACTTTTGGTGGGACCTGCTTTCCCTAGAGCAGTGCATACTGACTGTGGTAATACCTGCTATCACTACAGCATTGCATGCTGACAGGTGGTATCCTGCTATGACTACAGCATTGCATACTAACTGTGGTGGTATCCTGCTATGACTACAGCATTGCATGCTGACTGTGGTGGTATCCTGCTATGACTACAGCATTGCATGTTGAGTGGTGGTATCCTGCTATGACTATAGCATTGTATGCTGACTGTGGTGGTATCCTGCTATGACTACAGCATTGCATACAGACTGCGGTGGTATCCTGCTATGACTTCAGCATTGCATACTGATGGTGGTGGTATCCTGCTATGACTAGAGCATTGCATACTGACTGCGGTGGTATCCTGCAATGACTACAGCATTGCATACTGACTGCGGTGGTATCCTGCTATGACTAGAGCATTGCATACTGACTGCGGTGGTATCCTGCTATGACTACAGCATTGCATACTGACTGTGGTGGTATCCTGCTATGACTACAGCATTGCATACTGACTGCGGTGGTATCCTGCAATGACTAGAGCATTGCATGCTGACTGTGGTTGTATCCTGCTATGACTATAGCAGTGCATGCTCACTGTGGTGGTATCTTGCTATGACTACAGCATTGCATGATGACTGTGGTGGTATCCTGCTATGACTACAGCATTGCATGCTGACTGTGGTGGTATCCTGCTATGACTACAGCATTGCATACTGACTGCAGTGGTATCCTGCTATGACATCAGCATTGCATACTGACTGCGGTGGTATCCTGCTATGACTACAGCATTGCATGCTGACTGTGGTTGTATCCTGCTATGACTACAGCATTGCATGCTGACTGTGGTGGTATCCTGCTATGACTACAGCATTGCATGCTGACTGTGGTGGTATCCTGCTATGACTACAGCATTGCATGCTGACTGTGGTGGTATCCTGCTATGACTACAGCATTGCATACTGACTGCAGTGGTATCCTGCTATGACTTCAGCATTGCATACTGACTGCGGTGGTATCCTGCTATGACTAAAGCATTGCATGCTGACTGTGGTTGTATCCTGCTATGACTAGAGCATTGCATGCTGACTGTGGTGGTATCCTGCTATGACTACAGCATTGCATGTTGACTGTGGTGGTATCCTGCTATGACTACAGCATTGCAAGCTGACTGTGGTGGTATCCTGCTATGACTACAGCATTGCATACTGACTGCAGTGGTATCCTGCTATGACTTCAGCATTGCATTCTGACTGTGGTTGTATCCTGCTATGACTATAGCAGTGCATGCTGACTATGGTGATATCCTGCTATGACTACAGCATTGCATACTGACTGTGGTGGTATCCTGCTATGATTACAGCATTGCATCCTGACTGTGGTGGTATCCTGCTATGACTACAGCATTGCGATGCTAACTGTGGTGGTATCCTGCTATGACTACAGCATTGCATGCTGACTGTGGTGGTATCCTGCTATTACTACAGCATTGCATGCTGACTGTGGTCGTTTCCTGCTATGACTCAAGCATTGCATGCTGACTGTGGTGGTATCCTGCTATGACTACAGCATTGTATGCTGACTGTGGTGGTATCCTGCTATGACTACAGCATTACATGCTGACTGTGGTGGTATCCTGCTATGACTACAGCATTGCATGCTGACTGTGGTGGTATCCTGCTATGACTATAGCAGTGCATGCTCACTGTGGTGGTATCCTGCTATGACTACAGCATTGCATACTGACTGCAGTGGTATCCTGCTATGACTACAGCATTGCATACTGATGGTGGTGGTATCCTGCTATGACTAGAGCATTGCATACTGACTGCGGTGGTATCCTGCTATGACTACAGCATTGCATACTGACTGCGGTGGTATCCTGCTATGACTAGAGCATTGCATACTGACTGCGGTGGTATCCTGCTATGACTACAGCATTGCATACTGACTGCGGTGGTATCCTGCTATGACTTCAGCATTGCATACTGATGGTGGTGGTATCCTGCTATGACTAGAGCATTGCATACTGACTGCGGTGGTATCCTGCAATGACTACAGCATTGCATACTGACTGCGGTGGTATCCTGCTATGACTACAGCATTGCATACTGACTGCAGTGGTATCCTGATATGACTTCAGCATTGCATACTGACTGCGGTGGTATCCTGCTATGACTAAAGCATTGCATGCTGACTGTGGTTGTATCCTGCTATGACTAGAGCATTGCATGCTGACTGTGGTGGTATCCTGCTATGACTACAGCATTGCATGCTGACTGTGGTGGTATCCTGCTTTGACTACAGCATTGCAAGCTGACTGTGGTGGTATCCTGCTATGACTACAGCATTGCATACTGACTGCAGTGGTATCCTGCTATGACTTCAGCATTGCATTCTGACTGTGGTTGTATCCTGCTATGACTATAGCAGTGCATGCTGACTATGGTGATATCCTGCTATGACTACAGCATTGCATACTGACTGTGGTGGTATCCTGCTATGATTACAGCATTGCATCCTGACTGTGGTGGTATCCTGCTATGACTACAGCATTGCGATGCTAACTGTGGTGGTATCCTGCTATGACTACAGCATTGCATGCTGACTGTGGTGGTATCCTGCTATGACTACAGCATTGCATGCTGACTGTGGTGGTATCCTGCTATGACTATAGCAGTGCATGCTCACTGTGGTGGTATCCTGCTATGACTACTGCATTGCATACTGACTGCAGTGGTATCCTGCTATGACTACAGCATTGCATACTGATGGTGGTGGTATCCTGCTATGACTAGAGCATTGCATACTGACTGCGGTGGTATCCTGCTATGACTACAGCATTGCATACTGACTGCGGTGGTATCCTGCTATGACTAGAGCATTGCATACTGACTGCGGTGGTATCCTGCTATGACTACAGCATTGCATACTGACTGCGGTGGTATCCTGCTATGACTTCAGCATTGCATACTGATGGTGGTGGTATCCTGCTATGACTAGAGCATTGCATACTGACTGCGGTGGTATCCTGCAATGACTACAGCATTGCATACTGACTGCGGTGGTATCCTGCTATGACTACAGCATTGCATACTGACTGCAGTGGTATCCTGCTATGACTTCAGCATTGCATACTGACTGCGGTGGTATCCTGCTATGACTAAAGCATTGAATGCTGACTGTGGTTGTATCCTGCTATGACTAGAGCATTGCATGCTGACTGTGGTGGTATCCTGCTATGACTACAGCATTGCATGCTGACTGTGGTGGTATCCTGCTATGACTACAGCATTGCAAGCTGACTGTGGTGGTATCCTGCTATGACTACAGCATTGCATACTGACTGCAGTGGTATCCTGCTATGACTTCAGCATTGCATTCTGACTGTGGTTGTATCCTGCTATGACTATAGCAGTGCATGCTGACTATGGTGATATCCTGCTATGACTACAGCATTGCATACTGACTGTGGTGGTATCCTGCTATGATTACAGCATTGCATCCTGACTGTGGTGGTATCCTGCTATGACTACAGCATTGCGATGCTAACTGTGGTGGTATCCTGCTATGACTACAGCATTGCATGCTGACTGTGGTGGTATCCTGCTATTACTACAGCATTGCATGCTGACTGTGGTCGTTTCCTGCTATGACTCAAGCATTGCATGCTGACTGTGGTGGTATCCTGCTATGACTACAGCATTGTATGCTGACTGTGGTGGTATCCTGCTATGACTACAGCATTACATGCTGACTGTGGTGGTATCCTGCTATGACTACAGCATTGCATGCTGACTGTGGTGGTATCCTGCTATGACTATAGCAGTGCATGCTCACTGTGGTGGTATCCTGCTATGACTACAGCATTGCATACTGACTGCAGTGGTATCCTGCTATGACTACAGCATTGCATACTGATGGTGGTGGTATCCTGCTATGACTAGAGCATTGCATACTGACTGCGGTGGTATCCTGCTATGACTACAGCATTGCATACTGACTGCGGTGGTATCCTGCTATGACTAGAGCATTGCATACTGACTGCGGTGGTATCCTGCTATGACTACAGCATTGCATTCTGACTGCGGTGGTATCCTGCTATGACTTCAGCATTGTATACTGATGGTGGTGGTATCCTGCTATGACTAGAGCATTGCATACTGACTGCGGTGGTATCCTGCAATGACTACAGCATTGCATACTGACTGCGGTGGTATGCTGCTATGACTAGAGCATTGCATACTGACTGCGGTGGTATCCTGCTATGACTACAGCATTGCATACTGACTGCGGTGGTATCCTGCTATGACTACAGCATTGCATACTGACTGCGGTGGTATCCTGCTATAACTAGAGCATTGCATGCTGACTGTGGTTGTATCCTGCTATGACTATAGCAGTGCATGCTCACTGTAGTGGTATCTTGCTATGACTACAGCATTTCATGCTGACTGTGGTGGTATCCTGCTATGACTACAGCATTGCATGCTGACTGTGGTGGTATCCTGCTATGACTACAGCATTGCATACTGACTGCAGTGGTATCCTGCTATGACATCAGCATTGCATACTGACTGCGGTGGTATCCTGCTATGACTACAGCATTGCATGCTGACTGTGGTTGTATCCTGCTATGACTACAGCATTGCATGCTGACTGTGGTGGTATCCTGCTATGACTACAGCATTGCATACTGACTGTGGTGGTATCCTGCTATGACTACAGCATTGCATGCTGACTGTGGTGGTATCCTGCTATGACTACAGCATTGCATACTGACTGCAGTGGTATCCTGCTATGACTTCAGCATTGCATACTGACTGCGGTGGTATCCTGCTATGACTAAAGCATTGCATGCTGACTGTGGTTGTATCCTGCTATGACTAGAGCATTGCATGCTGACTGTGGTGGTATCCTGCTATGACTACAGCATTGCATGCTGACTGTGGTGGTATCCTGCTATGACTACAGCATTGCATGCTGACTGTGGTGGTATCCTGCTATGACTACAGCATTGCATACTGACTGCAGTGGTTTCCTGCTATGACTTCAGCATTGCATTCTGACTGTGGTTGTATCCTGCTATGACTATAGCAGTGCATGCTGACTATGGTGATATCCTGCTATGACTACAGCATTGTGATGCTGACTGTGGTGATATCCTGCTATGACTACAGCATTGCATGCTGACTGTGGTCGTTTCCTGCTATGACTCAAGCATTGCATGCTGACTGTGGTGGTATCCTGCTATGACTACAGCATTGTATGCTGACTGTGGTGGTATCCTGCTATGACTACAGCATTACATGCTGACTGTGGTGGTATCCTGCTATGACTACAGCATTGCATGCTGACTGTGGTGGTATCCTGCTATGACTATAGCAGTGCATGCTCACTGTGGTGGTATCCTGCTATGACTACAGCATTGCATACTGACTGCAGTGGTATCCTGCTATGACTACAGCATTGCATACTGATGGTGGTGGTATCCTGCTATGACTAGAGCATTGCATACTGACTGCGGTGGTATCCTGCTATGACTACAGCATTGCATACTGACTGCGGTGGTATCCTGCTATGACTAGAGCATTGCATACTGACTGCGGTGGTATCCTGCTATGACTACAGCATTGCATACTGACTGCGGTGGTATCCTGCTATGACTTCAGCATTGCATACTGATGGTGGTGGTATCCTGCTATGACTAGAGCATTGCATACTGACTGCGGTGGTATCCTGCAATGACTACAGCATTGCATACTGACTGCGGTGGTATCCTGCTATGACTACAGCATTGCATACTGACTGCAGTGGTATCCTGCTATGACTTCAGCATTGCATACTGACTGCGGTGGTATCCTGCTATGACTAAAGCATTGCATGCTGACTGTGGTTGTATCCTGCTATGACTAGAGCATTGCATGCTGACTGTGGTGGTATCCTGCTATGACTACAGCATTGCATGCTGACTGTGGCGGTATCCTGCTATGACTACAGCATTGCAAGCTGACTGTGGTGGTATCCTGCTATGACTACAGCATTGCATACTGACTGCAGTGGTATCCTGCTATGACTTCAGCATTGCATTCTGACTGTGGTTGTATCCTGCTATGACTATAGCAGTGCATGCTGACTATGGTGATATCCTGCTATGACTACAGCATTGCATACTGACTGTGGTGGTATCCTGCTATGATTACAGCATTGCATCCTGACTGTGGTGGTATCCTGCTATGACTACAGCATTGCGATGCTAACTGTGGTGGTATCCTGCTATGACTACAGCATTGCATGCTGACTGTGGTGGTATCCTGCTATGACTACAGCATTGCATGCTGACTGTGGTGGTATCCTGCTATGACTATAGCAGTGCATGCTCACTGTGGTGGTATCCTGCTATGACTACAGCATTGCATACTGACTGCAGTGGTATCCTGCTATGACTACAGCATTGCATACTGATGGTGGTGGTATCCTGCTATGACTAGAGCATTGCATACTGACTGCGGTGGTATCCTGCTATGACTACAGCATTGCATACTGACTGCGGTGGTATCCTGCTATGACTAGAGCATTGCATACTGACTGCGGTGGTATCCTGCTATGACTACAGCATTGCATACTGATTGCGGTGGTATCCTGCTATGACTTCAGCATTGCATACTGATGGTGGTGGTATCCTGCTATGACTAGAGCATTGCATACTGACTGCGGTGGTATCCTGCAATGACTACAGCATTGCATACTGACTGCGGTGGTATCCTGCTATGACTACAGCATTGCATACTGACTGCAGTGGTATCCTGCTATGACTTCAGCATTGCATACTGACTGCGGTGGTATCCTGCTATGACTAAAGCATTGCATGCTGACTGTGGTTGTATCCTGCTATGACTAGAGCATTGCATGCTGACTGTGGTGGTATCCTGCTATGACTACAGCATTGCATGCTGACTGTGGTGGTATCCTGCTATGACTACAGCATTGCAAGCTGACTGTGGTGGTATCCTGCTATGACTACAGCATTGCATACTGACTGCAGTGGTATCCTGCTATGACTTCAGCATTGCATTCTGACTGTGGTTGTATCCTGCTATGACTATAGCAGTGCATGCTGACTATGGTGATATCCTGCTATGACTACAGCATTGCATACTGACTGTGGTGGTATCCTGCTATGATTACAGCATTGCATCCTGACTGTGGTGGTATCCTGCTATGACTACAGCATTGCGATGCTAACTGTGGTGGTATCCTGCTATGACTACAGCATTGCATGCTGACTGTGGTGGTATCCTGCTATTACTACAGCATTGCATGCTGACTGTGGTCGTTTCCTGCTATGACTCAAGCATTGCATGCTGACTGTGGTGGTATCCTGCTATGACTACAGCATTGTATGCTGACTGTGGTGGTATCCTGCTATGACTACAGCATTACATGCTGACTGTGGTGGTATCCTGCTATGACTACAGCATTGCATGCTGACTGTGGTGGTATCCTGCTATGACTATAGCAGTGCATGCTCACTGTGGTGGTATCCTGCTATGACTACAGCATTGCATACTGACTGCAGTGGTATCCTGCTATGACTACAGCATTGCATACTGATGGTGGTGGTATCCTGCTATGACTAGAGCATTGCATACTGACTGCGGTGGTATCCTGCTATGACTACAGCATTGCATACTGACTGCGGTGGTATCCTGCTATGACTAGAGCATTGCATACTGACTGCGGTGGTATCCTGCTATGACTACAGCATTGCATACTGACTGCGGTGGTATCCTGCTATGACTTCAGCATTGTATACTGATGGTGGTGGTATCCTGCTATGACTAGAGCATTGCATACTGACTGCGGTGGTATCCTGCAATGACTACAGCATTGCATACTGACTGCGGTGGTATGCTGCTATGACTAGAGCATTGCATACTGACTGCGGTGGTATCCTGCTATGACTACAGCATTGCATACTGACTGCGGTGGTATCCTGCTATGACTACAGCATTGCATACTGACTGCGGTGGTATCCTGCTATAACTAGAGCATTGCATGCTGACTGTGGTTGTATCCTGCTATGACTATAGCAGTGCATGCTCACTGTAGTGGTATCTTGCTATGACTACAGCATTTCATGCTGACTGTGGTGGTATCCTGCTATGACTACAGCATTGCATGCTGACTGTGGTGGTATCCTGCTATGACTACAGCATTGCATACTGACTGCAGTGGTATCCTGCTATGACATCAGCATTGCATACTGACTGCGGTGGTATCCTGCTATGACTACAGCATTGCATGCTGACTGTGGTTGTATCCTGCTATGACTACAGCATTGCATGCTGACTGTGGTGGTATCCTGCTATGACTACAGCATTGCATACTGACTGTGGTGGTATCCTGCTATGACTACAGCATTGCATGCTGACTGTGGTGGTATCCTGCTATGACTACAGCATTGCATACTGACTGCAGTGGTATCCTGCTATGACTTCAGCATTGCATACTGACTGCGGTGGTATCCTGCTATGACTAAAGCATTGCATGCTGACTGTGGTTGTATCCTGCTATGACTAGAGCATTGCATGCTGACTGTGGTGGTATCCTGCTATGACTACAGCATTGCATGCTGACTGTGGTGGTATCCTGCTATGACTACAGCATTGCATGCTGACTGTGGTGGTATCCTGCTATGACTACAGCATTGCATACTGACTGCAGTGGTATCCTGCTATGACTTCAGCATTGCATTCTGACTGTGGTTGTATCCTGCTATGACTATAGCAGTGCATGCTGACTATGGTGATATCCTGCTATGACTACAGCATTGCATACTGACTGTGGTGGTATCCTGCTATGATTACAGCATTGCATCCTGACTGTGGTGGTATCCTGATATGACTACAGCATTGCATGCTGACTGTGGTGGTATCCTGCTATGACTACAGCATTGCATACTGACTGCAGTGGTATCCTGCTATGACTTCAGCATTGCATTCTGACTGTGGTTGTATCCTGCTATGACTATAGCAGTGCATGCTGACTATGGTGATATCCTGCTATGACTACAGCATTGCATACTGACTGTGGTGGTATCCTGCTATGATTACAGCATTGCATCCTGACTGTGGTGGTATCCTGATATGACTACAGCATTGCGATGCTAACTGTGGTGGTATCCTGCTATGACTACAGCATTGCATGCTGACTGTGGTGGTATCCTGCTATTACTACAGCATTGCATGCTGACTGTGGTCGTTTCCTGCTGATGTAGCCCAAGGGTCATAAAGAAGTGGGCGGGGCTAGTGATGTTAAAGTGAGAAATTTGCATGTTATTGTAAGATCGGAGGGCGACTTCCACGCCAAGGGTGCAGAGGTGGCTATTGTAATGTGAGAGATTAGCATGTCAATGTAAGATCGCAGAGCCGCCGCCACGACGAGGACGCGAGCGACTGTGTCTGTGTTAGTGTGAGACATTTAACCTGTTAAAGTAAAATCAGAGAGTCGAAAATAACAACTAACATCGGAAGGTAGGATGGAAACATCACGGCCAGTTATGACATAAACTGGTTAATAACGTCCTTCCAATGATTAGTCAGTCTACCCATTTTCTCGGTTGAAATTGTGTCTGTGTCTATATACAGTGGTACCTCGGTATACGACCGCTTTGGAATACGTCGAAATTGGTATATATCGTGTTTTTACGAGAAAAAATGTCTTGGGATACGACGTCTTGCTTGGGATACGACGCGCTTGCTAGAACTTGTATGGGTCGGGATGAGTCACCGCGTACAGTACCCGCGTATGCCCCGTTCACGACTGAAACAAAGCGAGAGGGGCGGGATGGCGTGGGGGAGAGGGGAGAGAGGCGGGGGACGTGGGGGAGAGGAGCGGGGGGCATGGGGGAGATGGGCAGGGGGCGTGGCAGATAGGAGCGGGGGGCGTGGGGGAGAGGAGCGGGGGGAGAGGGGCGGGGGCAGCGTTGGGGAGAGGGGCGGGGGGCGTGGGGGGCTGCCCCCATGGAGGGTGAAGCCCCGGGTCGAGGCGCGCGCGCGCGTGCGTGGTTGAGGCATGCCACGTGACCAGCGCAGCTGGCAGCAACGCGGTCACGTTGCTTCTGTATGCATTTTAGTAATTAGTGTCTAAATTACCTTCTGGAACGAATTAACGACGTATACCGAGGTACCACTTTACCTGGATGGCTTCATGAACGAATCGTTCACAATCTGGGTGATCTAGCAGCAGAGGGTTTTAAGGAAAACCGCTTGGTTGGTTCGATTAAAGATGTCGAATCAGTGATGATATTATTTTTTTTTTAACGAGGCAGTTGGTGGGATCTCTATTGATTTTTGTATAGCTACCATCATTAAGTAGGTCCTGAATTTTGTTCTTGTATGTGGTTTTGTCCATGATGTCTGTGGGATTGCCCTTGTCAGCTGAGAGAATGAAGATGTGCTCTATCTTTTTGAATTGAGAAAGCTCAAAGTGCTCATCCTTACCGATGTTGCTAGTAGGTGACTTAGCGTTTTTAAGGATTGCAGCGATTTCCGATCTTGCCACGTCTGCAGTAATATGTCCCAAACCCTTAAGGTCTCCTTAGACCTGGGCAATGATATCATCAACTGGGATGTGTTTAGGGGTGACTGCAAAATTCAACCCTTTGGCTAGAACCGATTTTAGGCTGTCGGAAATTGGACTGTTACTCTGAATGATAACAATCGTGTCAACCTCGAACTTTGTTGTAGCTGATGTTTTCACGGAAAAATTTGTGACAGATGCCATACAGGCATGCACTGTATGTCCGTCCTTGTGGAAGAGGTACGCAGATGACATGTTCGTCATCTGGCCATGTGACCGACCAGCTCTGAACCAGTTCCTCAACCAATTCCATACACCCAGCCATCAAATTCACCATGGAGGTGGAAAAGGATGGCAAGTTACCATTCTTGGATGTTTTAATCGAAAAGAGACCAGATGGCTCAATGGGACACTGTCTACAGGAAAGCCACCCATATGGATGCCTACCTAAAACCTGACTCCCACCACCATCCATCCCAGAAGAATTCCCTCATCAAAACTCTACACCATAGAGCTCGATGTATTTCCGACCATCATCTCCTAGCCAGTGAACTGGAACACGTACACCAAGCTCTCAAGATGAATGGATATTCAGACTACACAATGCTTAAAGCTATCACCCCAACCGCTGAGAAAGAACCATCTGAGGACCCAATCAATACCGTCACCTTGCCATACATAGCAGGGGTCACCAAAAATATTTCCAAAATCATTCATAATCTGCGAAGGATGTGATCTCTGACATGCAATACCCCGGCGTCTACAAACTAAGCTGTGTCTGTGGCAGTAGTTACATTGGGGAAACTAAGCGACATGTCTTGGACCGTGTTCGGGAACATAAGGCAGATCTGAAACATGGTAGGACCAATACCTCGGCTGTGGCTGATCACTGTTTAAATGCGATGAGCTCACACGAAATTGATTTATCCAAAACGAAAGTACTTTGCAAACCCACCGGCTATCACCAAAGATTCGTTCATGAAGCCATCCAGATATATAGACACAGACACAATTTCAACCGAGAATATGGGTACAAACTGAGCAATCATTTGAAGGACGGTATTAACCAGTTCAAGTCATAACTGGCTGTGATGTTTCCATCCTACCTTCCGATGTTAGTTGTTATTTTCGACTTTCTGATTTTACATTAATAGGTTAAATGTCTCACACTAACACAGCCACCATCGCTCACGTCCTCGACATCGCGGCGGCTTTGCAATCTTACATTAACATGCTAATCTCTCACATTACAATAGCCACCTCTGTGCCCTCGGCGTGGAAGTCGCCCTCCCATCTTACATTAACATGCAAATTTCTCATTTAACATCACTAGCCCCGCCCACTTTGTTTGTGACCCTTGGGCTACACCCATTTCAAACCTATAAAAAGTCTGCCTCAGCAGCTTTCCCCCTCCTTTTTCCTCCTGATGACGATTGCTTATGTTGCGATCGAAACGTCATAGTTTTTTGTTTTATAATTTTGTTCTGCGTGACTTTACCAAAAGATACTCTTTGGTTCTTTCGAAAAGGAACGTAGGTATAAAAATAAAAAAATAAAAATTATATATCACGACGTTTCGATTGCAACACAATCGGTCATTCTCAGACAGAAAAAAATAATCCAGCAATGGAACTGAAGAACCAGCGGGCCATACCTACGTAACTTTTACCGAAATAACCAAAAAGTATGGATTCCTGCAGTCACGAAAGCTTTAAGCCATGGTTTATGCTCCTTAATAAATGAAGACACCAAAACGTCTTGACCGCTTACGACGTATGGTGCCTCGTCAGCAGCATCGGGCTCCCTTGAATCAGTGTTGGTGAACTGCCGATATTACACAGACTCTCGTCTTGAAATGGGGGATGAGTTGAGAAAATCTAGAAATCCCCGTGGAGGACAAATAGAGCGGACTTTGAACGTTGGAATGTAAGCTCGTGGATTATTGCATTGCGCGGGTGCATGGGGATATTGCGGGGACAGTGGCTTCCACACAGAACTTCGATGTGGGGTCTATCTCCGTTAGATTATTGGGCAAGTTGTAACACAGGGGCGCGTTGAATATGGAAGACTACATACTCTAATCTCCGCTAACAGATTATATCCTCATGTTTGCGTCAGGATAAACAATTCATACATTACAGCCTACGGTGCTGCACATTTCAGGTTGCGGTAGTGCTATGGTTAACGTGCTGTGATACAAACCCGGCAATCCAGGTTCGATTCCCGTTCACGGTCAACACCTGCGATGGTTATCTGAACCGGTCCCGGGCCTCCCCTTGGTCGACTTAGCCTTAAATGAGTACCTAGTGCGGTTTGTAGTAAGCTTCGCCACTGAGGAGACAAAGGCGGCTGGGAATGGTGCTGTTAAGGCTTCAGCGGGGATCTTTGTCTTTGTTTGCTACACAGCATAGGTCGGCCTCTGTAGAGGAGGCAGAGGAGCAGGCTCGTGAAGGACGCTACTGGGCAGTGCCAGGGTAGGTGCACTGTGAGTCTATTGGGCAGTTGGAGGCCGTCACCCTCTAACAACAGCAGAGGTTGGAGGAGCAACGCTCAGAACTAGCATCATCAGGCGGCAGCAAGCATTGTGTATAAATTCACCTGTTTTGGTCTTAAGGAAAATCGTGCAAAATAGAGAAAAGGTAAGAAAGTCACAAAACATAAATACATAACCAAACAAATTATGAAGTCCAAATTTGCAACACTGAATGCATTCTTGGGGCAAGGCAGCAAAACAAAAAACAATAGTCCCAGATTTCGATTTAAAGCTTTCATGACTGCAATGATTCATCTTCTTTGGTTCTTTCGGTAAAGTCACGTAGAATGAGAATAAAATAATAAATTGACAAAATAAAATGACGCAATAATATTCTCATCAGAAGGCCGATGTGTTGTGGCCGAAACGTCGTGAGAATATTATTGTGTTATTGTATTTTATCAATTTATTATTTTATTCTCATTCTACGTGACTTTACCGAAAGAACCAAAGAAGAATAGTCCCAGACTTCACCAAAACAACAACACACTGCACATGAACATTGAACTATCGATGCATGAGGGGCAAGGATCAAGGATACAAATCACATCTGCAATTTATTTTGTGTCCAACAACTCCGATTATAACGTTTGGCTCCGTACTATGCAAAATTAGTTAAATGTACAACAGTTATAGTCTGCAACGTCAAAGGCTTGGTCACCTATTCATATTTTTGTTTGAGGAAGAGTTAAATGGAAATTTGATGCACGTCTTATGTTTCTTGGGTTAATGAATTAGCTAAGTGCAACACAGATTTGCCAATACGGGTTTTATGAATGACCAGGGCCCACTTTAGATGTCTTCTTGCATCAAGGCGATGTGAGACTGGATTGTAAGATGTTTAAGTCGAGGGAACACCTAGCCTGGCATGCAATCAGTGTGTTTGGTAGCTGCACGACTATCTGATGAGCTCTCGGGTTGGAAAACGCGTGGCGCATCGTGCCAATGCGCGACGTTTCGCCTGCCCAGTTCCTCAGGAAGCTCGCTCGCTCCAGGCACGTGGGGCGCAACATTCATGCGGTACAACAAATAAAAGATCCCCCGCGTAGGCTTAACAGACCGTTGGGGCAAGTGCTGTTACGGAGCACCGCCTATGAAGGCCAGCACGGCACGTGGGGTTGGGTGGCCAGCACCACCCCCGGCCGCCTTTGTCTCTCCCGAGTGGCGATGTTTACACATCGCACCAGGTACTCATTTGAGGCTGAGTCGACCTAGAAGAGGCCCAGAACCGGTTCACATAATCGAACTCGGGTCGCCAGGATCTTAGCGCAAAATACACTATTTTCAAATGAATATGAGTTTTAGTCCATGTTAATTTATGGCCATATGTATGCCTATATATATTGATAAATATTAATAATGTTGTTCATTTACAGAGATGCAGAGTTAAATTGAGACTATATGGATGAATAAAACAAGATACAGAGAAGTCAGCAAAGTGACATTCTATCAGCAATGCCATCCATTCAGAGCATCGGCTCGATAACCGATGTGCCACCGCTCCCCACACGCGGTACAACGCACACCTGTGAACATCAATCGGAGAATTCGTAGCCTCTTTGTAGATGCCATTCCGGATAAAGCCCTCTCTCCATGAGTGTTACTGTGTTCTTTACTTTGCCACGGTTCGGTAAAGGGGTCGGTGCCTCAGGGACCGGCCGTTCAAGTACTCACCACTGACGTTAGCGTTGCGCTCTCTTGCTCGTCACTAAGCGAGCATTGGATCCAGCAGCGGATTGACGAGATTGCCGGTGCGCCTCTCATTGCTGCCTCGGGTGTAACTGCTGCTGCATTCCCCATTCCAGTAAAAAGTCATTATCTTTGTTCAATCTATAACTATAGACTTAAAAGTTACAATGTAAATTCTAGATTTAAAGCTTTCGTGATTGCTAGGATCCATACTCTTTGGTTCTATTGGGTAAAGTCACGTAGGTGAAAATAAAATAACAAAAAATCACGACGTTTCGGCCACGACACAAGCGGCCTTCATCAGGTGAAGGGACGAGACTGTCTGGAGGACAGCGCTGGAGTGGAAGAAGCCACGCTTAGATCACGACCTTTAAGCTGTGTGAGAAGAAAAAGACCACGTGCCTTGACAAAGGAATTAGCATATAATTTAACATTGAAATGGCTCATTGAAATAGCTAAGTTAAAGTATACACATCCGCAGAGGTACCCCTTGACAAAGGAATTAGCGTTGGAGTGGAAGAAGCCACGCTTAGATCGCGATCTTTAAGCTGTGTGAGAAGGAAAAGGCCAAGTGCCTTGACAAAGGAATTGGCATATAATTTAGCATTGAAATGGCTCATTGAAATAGCTAAGTTAAAGTATACACATCCGCAGAGGTACCCCTTGACAAAGGAATTAGCATCGAATTTAGCATTGAAATGGCTGAGTGATTAGCTTGTAACTGGTCACAGAAATAGCTACGTTAAAGTTAGAGCATATACGTTCACCGAGGCACCTAGTACTCATCAAACAGGAGAATTTAGCGAAACACAACCACGCTCAGACATCGGACCTGTGTGCGAGCAAACAAGGTGTTCTGACAAAGAAATTAGCATAAAAATTAGCATTTGATTGTCGGATTTTAGGAAAGAGGTGGTGTACGTGCCGGTGGACTCGCAGTTTTGCGCGGGGGGGGGGGGGGGGAAGGGGGGAGGGGGGAGTTTACCTATTGACGGTGTGAAAAGGGGGAATTTATAAGAGCTGCGAAAGTTTGGGGTACCACTACTTGAAAAATATACTGTACCATTGAAATTAGTTTAATGTTTAGTTCGATTTAGAACATCTTTCCAATGGATGCTTAATTTGAAACCATCCTCTCGGTTGAAATTGTGTCTGCGTTTGTAGATCTGAATTTCTTCATGAACAAATCTCTGATAAAAGCCCGTGGGTTTGCAAAGAACCTTGGTATCGGAGAAAATTATATCGTGATCCCCCACAGCGTTGTAACATTGATCAGCCACGGCAGAAGAATTCGTTTTGCCGTGTTTCAAATCTGATTTGTGCTCGCGAATTTGGTCAGAGGCATGTCGCTTTGTCTCACCGATGTAGCAATCACCGCAGGTACAACTCAATTTGTAAACCCGGGGTACTGTAAATCAGGAATGACATCCTTCACGGATGGGATCAGATCACGAATTTTGTGTACTGTATTTAACCGGACCTGGATCTTGTGTTTGTTTAGAATTTTGGAAATCTTTTTAGTAACGCCTGCTATATATGGAAGTGTGATGGTTTTGACCGGAGTATCAAGTGGTTGTTTCTGTATGGAGGGAGAGACAGCTTGGCGGATGGTACGGTCAGAGTAACCATTCCTTTTGAGGGCCAGGTGTACATGTTTCAATTCACTGGTCAGGTGGTGTTGGTCCGAAATGCAATGAGCCCTATGGTATAAAGTTTTGATGAGATAATTATTTTGGGCTGGGTGGTGGTGGGAATCAGGTTTCAAGTAGGAATCTGTGTGGGTGGGTTTCCTGTAGACAGAATGCCCCAATGAGCCATCAGGTCTACTCTCAAACAGAACATCTAAGAATGGTAGCTTGCCATCTTTCTTCACTTCCATGGTGAATTTGATGGCGGGATGTCTGGAATTGATGTGGTGTAGGAAAAGGTTCAGAGCTGGGAGGCCATGTGGCCAAATGACGAAAGTGTCATCCACATATCTCTTCCACAGGGAAGGTCTGAGGGTGGAAGTCTGGATAGCGTCTGATTCAAATTTCTCCATGAAAATATTGGCTATCACTGGTGATAAGGGGGATCCCATGGGGTACCCTCATTTTGTTTGTAGAAGGAGCCCTTCCAAATAAAGTAGGTATTGTTGAGGCAGTGCCTAACCAGTGCAGGTGTGTCGGGGTCTAGTCCATGTTGGACCAAATTTTCAATTATTTCAATATATTTTCATGGCGAAATTTGAATCAGACGCTATCCAGACTTCCACCCTCAGACCTTCCCTGTGAAAGAGATATGTGGATGACACTTTCGTCATTTGGCCACATGGCCTCCCAGCTCTGAACCTTTTCCTACACCACATCAGTTCCAGACATCCCGCCATCAAATTCACCATGGAACTGGAGAAAGATGGCAAGCTACCATTCTTAGATGTTCTGTTTGAGAGGAGACCTGATGGCTCATTGGGGCATTCTGTCTACAGGAAACCCACCCACACAGATTCCTACTTGAAACCTGATTCCCACCACCACCCAGCCCAAAAGAATTCTCTCATCAAAACTTTATACCATAGGGCTCATTGCATTTCGGACCAACACCACCTGACCAGTGAATTAAAACATATACACCTGGCCCTCAAAAGGAATGGTTACTCTAACCGTACCATCCGCCAAGCTGTCTCTCCCTCCATACAGAAACAACCACTTGATACTCTGGTGAAAGCCATCACACTTCCATATATAGCAGGTGTTACTAAAAATATTTCCAAAATTCTAAACAAACACAAGATCCAGGTCCGGTTCAATACAGTACACAAAATTCGTGATCTGATCCCATCTGTGAAGGATGTCATTCCTGATTTACAGTACCCCGGGGTTTACAAATTGAGTTGTACCTGCGGTGATTGCTACATCGGTGAGACAAAGCGAGATGTCTCTGACCGAATTCGCGAGCACAAATCATATTTGAAACACGGCAAAATAATTCTTCTGCCGTGGCTGATCACTGTTACAATGCTGTGGGGGATCACGATATAATTTTCTCCGATACCAAGGTTCTTTGCAAACCCACGGGCTTTTATCAGAGATTTGTTCATGAAGCAATTCAGATCTACAAACACAGACACAATTTCAACCGAGAGGATGGTTTCAAATTAAGCAACCATTGGAAAGATGTTCTAAATCGAACTAAACATTAAACTAATTTCAATGGTACAGTATAGTTTTCAAGTAGTGGTACCCCAAACTTTCGCAGCTCTTATAAAATCCCCCTTTTCACACCATCAATAGGTAAACTCCCCCCTCCCCCCTCCCCCCCCCCCCCGCGCCAAACTGCGAGTCCACCGGCACGTACACCACCTCTTTCCTAAAATCCGCCAATCAAATGCTAACTTTTAATGCTAATTTCTTTGTCAGAACACCTTGTTTGCTCGCACACAGGTCCGATGTCTGAGCGTGGTTGTGTTTCGCTAAATTCTCCTGTTTGATGAGTACTAGGTGCCTCGGTGAACGTATATGCTCTAAATTTAACATAGCTATTTCTGCGAGCAGTTACAAGCTAATCACTCAGCTATTTCAATGCTAAATTCAATGCTAATCCCTTTGTCAAAGGGTACCTCTGCGGATGTGTATACTTTAATTTAGCTATTTTAATGAGCCATTTCAATGCTAAATTATATGGTAATTCCTTTGTCAAGGCACTTGTCCTTTTTCTTCTCACACAGCTTAAAGGTCGTGATCTAAGCGTGGCTTCTTCCACTCCAGCGCTAATTCCTTTGTCAAGGGGTACCTCTGCGGATGTGTATACTTTATCTTAGCTATTTCAATGAGCCATTTCAATGCTAAATTATATGCTAATTCCTTTGTCAAGGCGCGTGGTCTTTTTCTTCTTACAATGTAAAGTTACATTTTAATGTGCAACGTCTGGCACTTTCCTTGCTGTTGTTTAAACCGAGCTTGGAAATTTATATACTTTTGAAATATGACCTTGTACACTTTATCTATGTTATATATTCATTCTTGGTGCTTTGCTTACCTTTCCTCTACTTTGCACTCCTATTCGTGTTTTTGCATTGTTGTAACTTTTTGACTGGCCCCTTTGGGACACCTTTGAAAAAGAGCTTGAGAGCTCATCGGATTTCTCCAGGATAAATAAAGATTCTGATTCTGAACTAATTTCACCACAAAATGTATTTATATGAAAAAAATACCGTCAAGGCCGTGAAATCGTCGTGCCTCCTCGTAATGCGAGAAACTGAGATTTACCTGAGGGGGGCCACGGTGACAAGATGTTAACTCCCTCGATTGGTATACAGAAGACCGTGGGTTTGATCCCGACTGTGACGCCTGCTGCATATTTGGAGTTTGCATGTCTTTCTCCCTGTGGTCGAGTGGATTTTTCTCCGGGTCCTCCAATTTTTCCCTCCACATTTAGAATCAATATGCCTTTAGAGTATTTGGCTGCTATAAATTCGCACGTGATAAGTTACTTCGTTGTGCTATAATTTGTGGTCAGCTCATTTATAAAAAGAGCTGTACAGCTTAATGGGACTTACCAGGTAAAATAAAAAAATAGTGAGTCAGTTAGATTAGTCCCGACAATGCTCCTATCGGGTGCACAGGGCACAGCGAGGCAACCAGAACAGGTGATGAGTCATCACGCGAATCTGATTCTCGTCTACTCTTGCATATGGCAGCAATCGGCTCGGGAGCTCAGGAACTGGATGCCAATGTCAAGGTCTGCTAGCCACGAGAGGACTGCAGGAGAGAATTTGTGTAGTGTTATTCCTCCTCCATTGAAGGAGTGCAGACAACAGTGGTTTAATAACAGTCAGCACAAAGCATTACACTACTAATAATACTCATCTACAATTAGCTCGTAATCCACAGGAATTAGCAGTTAATCCACTTTAAATTTCCTCGTAATCAATATTTACTTATATCCAGGAAAGCCACATTGAGTGGAAAGACTCATTTTAAGGAGGGGCTTGCTGATGCTACATTGAGTTTTTATTTTAAGTTGTTCATAGCCAATAAATGATCAGCTGTGTTTATCATTATACGCAAGTGGGAGCAAACCCAATAACCTGGTGAAAACCCACGTGTTGCACGAGGCAACGTTCAATCCCGGTTCAGATTGAAACAGATGGCGATTAGTCCACTTGATGTATCGCCCTCTCCTGACGAGCCAGGGTAAGGCACTTCCTCGAAGCCCACGGGAAGGGAGTTTCACGACATCATCTGTGGGTGATCCACCAACCCTCCCTGCTGCCTCTATAGTGCTGGATTACCGGGGACGTGCGAAGCCGCCACCACCCGGTTCTCTCTCATATGTACGATGTTACATATGGACACAGTCATCGTGGTAATGTTTATTGCAGGGCAGACCGGTATCCATCAACATCACGAACCCACTGCGTGAGGCTATTTCAGCAAGAAGACCGTCCCTCTGCAGAGCAAGGGTCGTGCTCATCAAGATGCTCCTCGTGACTCATCGCCTGCTGAGGAGTTCCCACTCTGTGACTGTGCGCCCGATAGCAGCATCGCCGCCGGGACTCCTTTGGGGTGATGTATCTAGCAATGTAAAAGGAAATGGTGTTTCCCTGCCTCAAGGCCATCTCTGTGAAACATAATAAACACAGAGTGGGAATTGTGACTCGGCTCAGGTGAAACATTCACAGATGGCATCTTTATTCAGAGCAGGTGAAATACAACGATCATAGGCGATGCTGACAAGGGCAGCCCTTTAAAAAGATAGATTTTAACAGCAAGACTTAAAAATATTGGGAAATATACAACATAATTAGGTGTTTGTTGATCTTCTTTGGCACCGTACGTAGCCAACCGTGCTAATCGGAGGTGCGGGGGAAGGACAACAAACTACCGAAAGAACCAAGAATATATTATATGCATTGTCTTTGAAACTGGTTGGTCCACACCAGAGACAGCTTTTTTGGAGCCTAGTCTCAAACAGTGTTAATGCAGACAAGATTCCTTGTTAAAGGTTTCACTTTGGTGTTTTAACATCTTAACACCTATATTCTTTTTGATTTAAAGCTTTCGTGACTGCAGGCATTCATATTCTTGGTTCTTTCGGTAAAGTCACGTAGAAGGGAAACAATCAAATTATAAAAATATAAAACAATAAAATTCTCAAGACGTTTCGACTGTAACACAAGCAATTATCATCATGATGATTGTTTTATATTTTTATTCTTTTATTGTTTCCCTTCTACGTGACTTTACCGAAAGAACCAAGAATATTAATCCCTGCAGTCACGAAAGCTTTAAATCAAAATCTTAACACTTGTTTTGTTGCCAGATAAAGGGGAAAACCTATTCTCATATTTTGGTACTGGCAAAGGAAAAAAAGCCGTTCTAAAGAAATTCGATTTTAATCTAATTTATGATTTAAAAGTGCATAGCTTCAGTGGCTTCATAATATCGGAAGGAAAAACGTTTCAGACGGTGGCAGAAGCGCATGGGGATGGATATTTAAACATGCGTTTAGATTATTAAGATAATTTGGCTGCTATACATTTGGCTGCTTTTCATTTCCACATGATAAGCCAACTTCGTGAAGCTATAATTTGTGGCCAGGTTGCTTCTGAAAAAAGAAGCTAATACTTCAATGGGCTTTACCTGGTAAATTAAATATTGTTTATTTTCCTTTCAATTTTTTTGTAGTGATTTGTTTACCTTTCCTATACTTTGCACTCCTATCGTGTTTTGTATTGTTTGTTGATGTAACGCTTTGACCTACCCCTAATGGACATCTGTGAAAAAGAGCTTCATAGCTCATCGGATTCCTCCTGCAATATACATAAATATTCGGATTTTGATGTGATAGGCACTCGTGCAGAAATTGGTGAACGGCAGTGAATTGATGAGAAGTTAAAGGCAGATTGTGAGAGCATAACGCGAGAGACACACAATATGGCGGGAGACAGAGAGAGAGACACACGCAAGACAACGTTCTCCCATACAAGCTTCAACAGACTGTTGAAGGTTGTATGGGTGAAGGCTGGCACGAGCAACACCACATCCGGCCGCCTTTGTCTCACCAGTGCTGATGTTTTACACACCGCACCCGATACTCGTTTTAGTCCGAGTCGACATAGGGGAGGCCCAGTACGGGTTCAGATATTCGTCACCCGATATTGGAGGTGAGCGGAAATCGAACTCGTGTTCACTGTTCCGCGGCTCCAAATGCATACAGACATGTGCACGCACATACCCCCAGTAGAATGTGAACTCAATTCGTCTCACGTGAACGTGAATGGATAAGGGGATGTTGACTTATAAACAACCTGGCTCGGTGAGAAGCCTTATCGAGGTGATTAGAGGAACGTGATTTGATTATCCCTGCAATTGCAAAGCTCACAAAGTGTATCGATTGGGATGAAGTCCGCGCACCTGCCTTGACATTCATCCCACGATAGCGTTCAGCCACAGCAAGGGGCAATCCTTAATTGCTTCATCGTTGTTTAATTCCGCAATCGCGGTCGGGGGTATGTGGGGAGCGTGTTGGACTTTGACCATTCCTAACCACGTTGGTGAAGGACAACGGTGAGTATAGGTGAGAGGGCGAGTTGCACAGTCACCCAGGGCCCCCGTGGTCCATGTCCCTTCTCAAAGGTTTCTCGAAGGTTCTGCCACCACCTCCTCCTGATCCAAAAACAGTGTTCTTCACTCATTTTCAGAGGGAGGCTACTTCAGCCGATATGACATCAGTCTGAGAGCCGCCACACCGCCTCACCTGCAAGGGGTGTTTTCATATCCATGTGCTGTCAGGGGTCACACTGAAGGCCACCTGGGGCCGCCATTGGCCCGTGGGCCTTGAAATGAAGAACACTGCTCTTACCGATCCCAATCGTCCTACTGTGACCGCCTTAGCGGGGTGGCTGCCCATAGTAATTGGCACGTTTTGTTTAGGTGACAAACCTTGCTGATTAGCTGTGTCGGGTGGTGGTGGGTTAACGACACATTTATATTTACGCGAAATAATCCAAAAAAAACTTTACTATGCGGTACACAGTTGCTTCGCAGCTAAAAATGCCCCACGGTTCAGTGCGACTCGTATGGATAAATAAGAAAGCAACAAAAACAAATTAATCGGTTCCATATTTCCCCATCATCCCGTTCTCCCCGCGGGTCCCTCAGCCCTGCGGAGCGCTGACGGCCTGGCAAGTGGGATGACGAATCGCCTATGAATCACCACACACGCGGCAGGCTGTGGATTCGTCTCGCAGGTCACGAAGCTCAGCCACGCAAGCAAACGACAGCTGTCCGTGTTCAGACTCGTCTCTTAGTCCTCCTGCGCTCGGAGCACGAACAGTAATCTGCACGAGGTTCGTGGGTTAGATCCCGACTCCATCGAGCGGAGCGCCGGGCGGATGTAATGCGTTAAGTTGACAGTAGGGGGCACAGGTGGTACATCTGCCAGTCATCTAATTCAGTCAGCCCATGGCCCCTGGGTCTGTCCCGTGACCTTCAGTATATTTTGAGTTTATGTCTCACTCTCTCGCCCCGTGGTCGCGTGCATTTTTTTTCGGGTCCTCTGGTTTTTCCCTCCTCATTCAGAATCAACAATGTGCGTGTAGTGTCTGCCTGCAATACAATGTCCACACAATAAGCCACTTTGTGGAGCTATCATTTGTGGCCAAGTCTATTCTGAAAATAGCTAATAAGTCAGTGGGCCTTACCTGGTAAATTAAATAGCTTTTTTTAGTTTTTCATTTATTGATACATTTATCTTGAGTGATTTGCTTACTCCTATCGTTTAAGTTTCTGACCCATCCCTACTGGACATCTCTGAAAAATATCTTCATAGCTTATCATATTTCTCCAGGATAACTAAAGATTCTGATTCTGATAATAAAACGCAAAGACTGAGGTTATATATATATATATACATACACGCACATCTAGGAAATAAGCATCTTGGCAAAATAATTACGTTGATAGGAGCACATTTAAAAGTTAGAGCGATTTTAAATGAGCCGTGGTCAGTCTTCTCTATTCGTTATTTCCATCTTTTCGGTGTCGCTATCTATGCCAATTAATAATGATTATAATTATTACTATTATTAGACGTCTGCCGGACTTCCGTTTAAGCCGTTTAATTTCATTTGTTCGACAAATAATCCCGCATAGCCAGTTATGTTATCCAGCTAGTTTCTGTAGCAACGGCCTACATCAGCCACTAACAGTGGAGTAATTGTGGTTGGAGTGGAGAGGCGCCCAGCCAGCAGCCAGCCAGGAATCTCGAGGTACGGATCATCATTAATCGTGCTTTTGGAATGATTCACCTTCATCCAAGGTGTCATCACTTCGCCACTGCAGATGTTAGCCGTGTCTTGCTATCTAACTCGGCTCGGCGGGTTGTTATTTTAATGTGCCAGGCGCGGCACCACCACTCCAACATCCTTCTCCATTCTACCGCGGTCTACCGATTCTGAGACGCACATTTAGCTTGTGCATTTTAAAGCAAAAGTTATAATCCAGGAGACGTCCCATGTAAGAGCACGACCCGCAGCTTCGTGTAGAGTGAGCGAGGAGGCTCGTTAAGGATGCTACTGTGCAGTGCCAGGATACGTGCACCTAGAAGACGCTATTGGGAAGTTTGAGGCAATCGTCCTCCAACAACAGCGGAGGGCAGAGGAGCGACGCTCACAACAATGAGCGGATAACCGGGTCGAAAAAAATACAGGAAGTTGGCACAATAGGAGGCACAGGTGGTGCATCTGCCAGTCATCTCAGTCAACCCATGGCACCTGGGTCTGTCCTGTGACCTACTGTTAGAGGGTCTTCGACAATTCACGTGGCCTCAAAGTGCACATCGCCTGGCACAAGTGTCATGGTAACGTCACCACCACTTAGTGGCGAATGGCGACTTTTTGTTATTGTGAAGAGCAGCGCTCGGCGCTACGAACTTGGTGACCCGAGTTCGATTCCTGCTCACGGCCTCCCCTAACTTCGACTCAGCCTCACATTATTACCCGGTACGGTGTAATGTGTTAACATGGCCACTGTAGAGATAAAGGCGTCCGGGCGTGGTTCTGGCCACCCAACCCTCGTGTGCTGTGTCAGCCTTCATTGGTGCTCGCTTACAGCACTTTCCCCAACAGTCTGTTCAGGCTATACGGGCGATCTTTGTCTTGTGTGAGGCCAAATATGTATGTTTTTGGATTCGTCTTATAATTTGGAGAAGCATGCAATACGTTGAAAGGCGTTCGTCAAGGCTGGACCTATAACGACCTGGACCTCAGTGCAATAAAGGTCACAGAGACCGTGGCGCAGTGCACAAACCACTGCAAAGACAAAGACTCATGTATAGCCTCTATGAGGCTGTTGGGACAAGTGCTGTTAGCAAAAAGTACCGATAAAACCCGGTACCACCACACCCGGCCACCTTTGTCTCTCCAGTGCTGCTGCTTTATACACACATACACCGTACCATCCTACTCATTGGAAGCTGAACTCTGTTCCACCGTGCATTAACAACAGCCGCCATCCGCCATTAAGTGGTGGTGACGGCACCACGGCGCTTGTCACAGGCTAAGTGCACTTTGAGTCGACTTGCAGTGTGGGAGGCTTGCTACTGGTAGGAGTCCCAGGACAGGCCCAGGTGCTATGGGTTGACTGCTGTGCCAGCTGGGTGCAGGAGGAGTTCACGGGACAGACCCAGGAGCGGTGGGTTGACTGAGATCACTGGCAGAGGCAACGCCTGTGCTCCCCACTGTGTGCGTATGAATTCAAATATTGTACCGTATTTTCCTTCCTCTCCACGTTTATACAATATTCACCTACCTCCACCAACCCGGTTTGGTCAGCGTGGTGAAGTATGGTCAATTAACCTCCTCTACAACACACTCGTTAACAACAATGCATTGAAAGGACATGTATATAATTGTCGACGTTTCGAGCAATGCTCCTACTTCATAGCAAGTAAACAGATATAGTGGGTACCGAGGGTCTGAGACCAGCGCTGGCTGACACCATGGGGGCCGCGTGACAATCACACAGCACAGTACAGCATTAGAACACGTAATTTGTCAATTGCATGAACGTGAAATATCGTAAAATCGAACTTTGTAAATAGAGAGATACTTGAACATGAAGCAGGCCACCTCCATAACCTTCTTCCATTCCTCTCTGAAGGCCTCACCTCTTTTTAATAGCCCATCCCCTTCCTCTTCCGTTTTTACCGTTCCATTTTGTTCCGTTCCTTCCCTATATCTCTTGCATGAAGCCACATGTCCTCTGTTCGGGACACTCATTCCTCGGCCCTTGCACTGCCCTTGCCATATAAATCACTTTGTTTTTGTTACAGCTTTTAAATGTTGGAAAGCGTGCCTTGACCAAAGGTGCTCTATAAATATAGAAAAGGATAGGATCCCAGCTATGACCACATCCAGCACCTACATCACACAAATGTACTATCCTCATGTTAACAATAATTAGTAATTATATATGACCACAAACCTATTGAGCAGAAGTTATTTCTGGGCAGTATTCGGGTTACGAACCTAGTTCGTTCCTGAGACCTGTTCGAAATTCGAACGGTTCGTAAGCCGGCAGTTCAGTTTGCAATTGCAAGTTCGCATTTTAAATCAATATTTTTCTTATTTTATATATTTCATGGAAGCGGGCGTTCGTAAGTTGGACACTCGCAAGTCGAGGACTGTCTGTTTACTTTGGGTTAGATGGTTTGAGTATAAAGGCAATATTCAGATATACTCACCACCATCCGTCAGAGCAAATCAAATCAAGTGGTCACGTGGGAACCAATACCAATTAATTTGTTTTTTTACAATCCGTCTTTGAATCGTTGGTGACCGGGCTGAGGCCATCAGCTAACTATACCGGGAGAGCCCTGCCAGTCACAGGCAGGGTGCCACGGTGACTAGGAGATGTTAACTACCTCGCCTGCTATGCCTGTTGTATGCTATGCCTGTTTGGAGATTGCATGCCTCTTTCTCTTCGTGGTCGCTGGGATTGTTCTCCATATTTGGAATAAAGGTGCGTTAAGAGTATTTGACTGCTGCTACAAATGTACACGTGATTAATGATCCACTTCGTTGAGCTATTATTTGTGGCCATGTCGCTTATTTAAAAAAAAAGCTGTATATATCTTAGTGGACTTTACCTGGTAAAATAAAAATAAAAGTTTAGTTTCAGTAGCCGGGGTTGAACCCAGCTTCTCAATGGTACCAGTCCAGCGCTGATCTTTGAGCAACCTGGCTACCTCTCTAATTGTCGACACGACGACTATGCGATGTGGCATTATTTCAAGCGGTTGGTGCATACGCATTTATTTATTTGGATGTGGCAATGCTAAAGTGAGTGCTGCAGTATTGATTAGCGCGCTAAACTGTGAACCCAGCGATATGTAGATTTGGAGGTTGGTTTACTCCAGATAAGAATGCAAATTACACCAACGACCGAGTTCAAACGGCTGGAAGTCGTGTGGGGCGCTGTTGCGCAATCTGTAGGTGGCAGGCTGTCTCAATCGCCTGGAGGGGTGATTCATTGCAGGGCTGCGCCACTATCTATATGCAAGCAGTCGAGAATACATGACTGATAACGGCTTGCAAAAGTTCAGTAAACTATATTTGTGCAAAGTAAAAAACAATAGGCAATAAAGTGCATATAATCAGTACGTGCCGTGTTACCACATTGTATGTTAATTTACTTAAATAGCATCGTGCAAATATGTTCTCCTACAAACGAACTCTATTCTCATTGCCATGGACTAAAACGTAATCTTGTCAAGTTTAACAAAAGCTATAAATCGCGACGTTATAAACTAAAAATAACCTTTGGGATTTATTGTCAAGCAGAGGAGTGTAACCTACATTAATCTGGGGGTGATGGGGGAGGAGTGCACGTTTTACCGCTCACCACCAACGCCTTCGTGCTGTTCCACGTTTCAGACACCATGGGACCAGCCCGACAACGCATCCACCAGAAAAACACAGAGCTTTACGTGTGCGTAACCACTATACGCGCCCAGCGAAGCGTGGACCTAAAAGGTTTGGATCGATCGTTAAGCGTTTGGTAAGTGACCTGTTGACCAAGACACTACCGTCCTCAGAAGGTGCAAGGGAATTCACAGTTTTATTTACCAGTTAAACTCAACTGTGCTCTTAGCTCTTGTTCATAGGCGAGCTGGTCACACGTAATGATAGCTGATGATCGCAGTAGCTGATATCACCACACGTGAGAATTTATAACAGCAGTCTAATCATCTGAACCAAGGAACCCGGATAAAAACCCAAGCTCCGACCACCACAGCGAGAGCACACGCCAACTCCAAAAGTATAACAGAGGCACCGCCAGGGTCCAGCATGACCTCCTGTGTACCGATCGAGGGAGATAACATCTTCTCAGCGGCAAATAGCAGCGAAACATTGCCTTAGCATTAAAATTATGGATTCACATCTCTAATACAATATTTTGGGGAAACTATCTGAACGTGGTGCTCTGGATGTATGACTGCTTCTTCTCTGTCTTGTTTTATTTATCCACACAGTCTCAATGTAACTCTACATCTCTGTAAATAAACCACATTATACATATCAATCTAGCGTCCACGCAACGATCCCCTCCCCCTAGCCCACACACCCCCTCTTCCCCCCCCCTTGCCCTGCCCCCCGTTCTTACCTAGAAACCTCTTACCATGGCATCTCTCTCCCACTTCAGTAGAAAAAACTTCTTGCTGTTGGGTTTCCCACCTGATGATGATTGCTTGTGTTGCAATAGAAACGTCGTGATTTATTTAATTTTATACCTACGTGACTTTACCGAAAGAACCAAAGAGTATTATAAAATATCTATAAATATATGTTGGCATATATATCTGACCATCAGTGAACGTGAAATAAAACTCGTGTTCATAGCCCTGCACAAGTATTTGAGCCTTGGGACGCTAGTTTCACTTCCACTCATGGCCACCAACAATAGTGGTGATTATCTAAACCGGTTCTGGGCCTCCCCTAGGTCGACTCAGCCTCAAATGATAAAATGGTGCGGTAATGCAGTTTGACTTGGTGCTGGCCACCCACCTTGTGTGCTGTGCCTGCCGTTATTAGGTGCTCACTAACAGCTCCATAAGTCTATTAAAGCGATATGGGGAATCGTTTTCTGTGTTTGGTAGAGAAACCTTTCTCAAAACAAGATTTCCCATGTGGGTCGCTCGAACTCTAAATTAATCAGGCGTAATAATGTGATTTGATCAACTTCTATGGTTAACGGGACAGTCTATGTGTGGGTGATGTTTACATCCACGATAGCATGGTTGGCTAAGTGCAGTGCAAAATAAATTGAACATACAAACAACAACAGGACGTTTCCTTCATCTGACCACTGCTACATAGAAGCGACTTCTCTGTCCGTGGCCAGGAGCAGCTTCAAAGCCCCTACATTTACTTTAGCCGATGATATCACAAGTGATGTCCACCGTTGTTGTACAGCAGGACTTTTGAGTGCATTCCATTGTAATGAGAGGCTGCCCTGCTGCAATTAACTCGTCACCACACTTGCGATCTAGAGGTCGATCCTTAGGCCTGGCATTTGGAGCGACGCTGCAAGCTTCTTAAATCTCGCTGCCTCTGTCCACCCAGCTGCGTAAATGGATACAGCACAGTTGGTCGATCGGCAGGTCGCATGCGGTGGTGGGGTAAAGCGTGGGTAACTCCCACCTCTTCCAACAAGGGAAGCATCTTGCAGGGCTGCACCTTTACTGACCGCACCGTCATTGATAAACCACGACGTGCATGGGTCCACGTATGACATGCGAGTAGGGGGTCCACGTGCAGCGTGCGAGGATGCGAGGAAGGGATTCACGTGCAGCGTGCGAGTAGGGGGTCCACGAGCAGCGTGCGAGGAGGGGGTCCACGAGCAGCGTGCGAGGAGGGGGTCCACGAGCAGCGTGCATGGAGGGGGGCCACTTGCGGCTTGTGAGGAGGGGGTCCAGGTGCGCCGTGAGTGGAAGGGGTCCATGTGCTGTGTGCGGGGAGGGGACCCACGTGCGGCGTGTGAGGAGGGGGTCCAGGGATCTGTAAGACAATCTCTCTGAGACGGCGCTGCTGAGCGTCATCGTCGTCTCCATCGTTGACGAATGCTTTGTTGTCTCGACCAACAGCACCCCTCTTTGACTGCTGGCCCGACGACGACGACTCCACGTAGGAGAGCACGTGCAGCAGCGTGAACAACCTGAACGGGGGCAGAGGGGGGGGCACGGAGGGGAAGGGGGAGGGGCACGGGGCGCCACGGTGGCAAAATGTCAGGAGTTAACGGGACAGACCTAGGAGCCAATGGTTGACTGACTGAGATGACTGACAATGCACCAGCTGTGACCCCTACTGTGCCAAATTGTTGTGTTTAGCTGCCCGGTGCTCTGCTTATGGATGCGAGCATCGCTCCTCTGCCCTCCATTATTGCTGGTGGGCGACTGCCTCCAACTGCCAAGTAGCATCTCCTCAGGAGTGGCCAATCTTGAGACCGCTGGTACCAGTTATTGGCAAGTCCACTCATCTCTATATATCCTCTTGTACCATATCATTCCTTTTTTTCCCTAGCCCATTCCGTGCCCTTTAGTCTGATCTATCCTGCCAAATAATAGTTGCTTTGCCATGCAGTGGCTGGGCATGGGGGCTACATGACCCAGCCAACACAGCCACGCTTGTGAGAGGAGCTCACCAATGGGAGTGTGTCTAGATCTTTTAAGAATCTGTGAGCTCCTGACACAATCCAGTCTGGTTAAACCCAGGATGCATTGTAGGCAGGGTGACCTGAATGTTTCTAACCGGTGAAGATGTTACTTTAGACACCTCAACATCCTTCTCGAAAGAATAAAGAAGGGAAGATATCAATGTGGTCAAAGAAAATCCGGAGCTTCGCATGGAATGACAAACCAAGTAGTTTCCACCCAGTGTTACACAGCCGATGAAAAGATAATGCTGCCCGACTGTTTCGGAGTGAGACCTCGGCTGCGAAACCGGAGCTGGTCATAAGCACACTGCCCACACTCACATAAAGGCAAAGACATGGATCTCCTGGATAGCCTTAAGATACTGTTGGGGCAAGTGCTGTCAGCGAGTGGCACCTATGAAGGCCGGTACGGCACAAGGGGGGAAGTCCAGGACCATTTCAGATAATCGTTACTGTTGTTGGTCACTGAGTCGGCATGCACACACACCCCCTATGGCCACGCATGGGTCGACCCCCTCCCCTCCTCCTCACCTGTGGTACAGCATGGCCAGGAACTGGACAATGAGCATGCTGGAGAAGGTGATGAGGAACATGAAGGCGAGGGGCAGCACGTCGATGACCGTCCCCTCGTTCTTCGTGCTCGGGATCTGGATGTAGAGGTCGGCTCCCACGAACTGCAGTGCCAGGGTCGCCACCAGCCACAGTGCATTGATCATGAAGTAGACGAAAGTGCCCTGCACGTTGGGACAGACAGACCAGGCCTGATTTACATTGCATTGGCCGAGTGGCAGGGGGGATGACCCCGGGCTGTTTATGGATCCCCTCTTTGTGCGTTCATTTTTCTCCCCCACTGTCCACTCTCGACGCCAAATGGTCACTTCTGTTGTTATTGTTTTATTGTTCATGTATTTTACAGGATTAGCGGATTATTGGAACAATTAACAATTAATTCGTAGGAATAATAAGGCATAGGTAATTCAATGCCGTTTAAATCTTCTTCTACCACATGCCAAGTACGGTAAGTACTCGCTTAACGCCTGCTGTTTGCACAACGCGTTGTCGCTGGAACGCAATTTTTCTGTTATCGAAGCATCTCCGGTACTCGCGATGACGCGTTGCCAGTACCTTGTTTCTTATCTCGAAGAGTTCCTGCTTCACGCGTTTCCTGTGATCGTCATCTTCCTCCAGAGGCTTGAGGTAGTCACTGATCATGCTCTTCCAAAACTCGTCTTCCTCCTATGCATTCCCATCCACGGGACAGAAGGTTCACTTTGTGCGATTGTCCAAATAACAACAACTTACTCCGATGAATAATATTAATATTGTAATAGTAATAGGTTTTACCCTTTTAACTGGCACAAAAACTGACACCTTTATTCAAGGCATCGTGTTTGTAATAACCACAACACAAGCAATCAAAATGCAAACAAAAGATACAACTCTGATAATAATATGCACTGTCCTTGAATTTGATTGGTCCACACCCGAGACGGCTTTTCTTAGAGCCTAGTCTCCACTGGTGTTAAATGCTCACCCCGAGCCCTCAATACTCTGATAGTGCGCTGTTTTTGAGTTGTACGCCTTTTGGCGTCTTCTGGTCCAACACCAGAGTGCTTGCCACAAATGAATCACAATAGCTTGCTAATCTCGTCTAGGAGCATTAACCATCACCCACACTTCGTTCATCCATTCATCAAACAAAGATGGTCACCGCATCGCGTGATTTCAGATGCTCGGTCTTGTTTAACTGACAAGCAATGACTTCGCATTTAATTTTCGATTTAAAGCTTTCGTGACTGCAGGGATTCATCTTCTTGGTTCTTTCGGTAAAGTCACGTAGAATGGAAATAAAATAATACAAATAAAACATAATAAAATAAAATTCTCACGACGTTTCGGCCACAACTCAAGTAGCCTTTTTCAGGTGAAGGAACAGAACTGTCGCGACGACAGCGCTTCAATGAACGCTGCAAAGATTCGCAGCGTCTTTTAAGCTAGGTGGGAGAAGTAAAGCGCCTTGACAAAGGTGTTTACATATCAAACAGGATAATTTAGCATTGAAATAGCGGTGTTAAAGTGTTGGATCAGCAGGATGTTAAAGTCAGAAATTAGCTTGTAACTGGGAGATTAGCATGATGTTAATGTGAGGGATTAGCATGTGACTGGTCACGGAAATAGCTATGTTAAAGTCGAAGTTTATATATCAACAGAGGCATTTAGTATATGGACGCTAAACGACTGCAACTACCCAACTATCATACAATACACCGATGTGAAAAAACTAAGTATAAACTACATCAATGTTATCAATAAACTCTATATACTCTCCAATCAGCTGAGCTACTAACAATAAGTCGTTATACATTACAATGCCATATGGCGAAAAAATGGGTGGCGGTTTTTTCTTTTCAACGTTAGCACCACGGAAAGCGACGAGCTTTGTTCAGACGGACGAGTCCATCTATGCTTGGAACGGAGGAGGGGAGAGAAACATCCACGATGCGCTGCTCTGTCCTGTGTTGCGTTACAACTATTTTATAAACTAGACTACTATACATTGCAATGTTATACCTTCCAATCTAAACTACATTGTATAATATCGTATACACAGCCCAATGTAAGCTCTAACATCAATTCCATACACCCAGCCATCAGATTTACCATGGAAGTCGAAAAAGATGGCAAGCTACCCTATTTGGATGTCCTAATTAAAAGGAGACCTGATGGTTCAATGAGCCACTGTGTCTACAGGAAAGCTACGCATATGGATGTTTACTTAAAACCAGATTCCCACCACCATCCGTCCCAGAAGAACTCCCTCATCAAGACTCTATACCATAGAGCCCAATGCATTTCCGACCAGGAACACATTGCCATTGAACTCTAGCACGTACACCAAGCTCTCAAGGCTAATGGTTACTCCGACTACACAATCCGCAAAACCATCACTCCAGCCATGAAGAAGGATTCTCTTGAGGAGCCATTCAAAACCATCACCTTACCCTACATTGCGGGGGTCACAAAAAAGATCTCCAAAATCCTGAATAAACACAAGATCCAGGTCCGATTCAACACAGTACATAAAATGCGTGATCTGGTTCCGTCTGTAAAAGATGTGGTTCCAGACATACAGTACCCGGGCGTCTACAAACTAAGTTGCCTCTGTGGTAGCAGCTACATTGGAGAAACCAAACGACATATCTCGGACCGCATCCGTGAACATAAAGCAGACTTGAAACACGGTAGGACGAACACCTCAGCGGTGGCAGATCACTGTTATAATTTAGTGGGCTCACATGACACGGAGGTTCTCTGCAAGCCATCCGGCTACCATGAGACATTCGTTCATGAGGCCATCCGCATATACAAACACAGAGGCAATTTCAACCGAGAAGATGGATTCTGGCTTAGTAACCATTGGAAAGACGTTATAAACCATTTCGGTTCTTAATTGATTGTATTATACGGTGACTTTCAGACTGCAGTCCATTCCCTGACAATGTCTCTAAATACTGTTCACACAACGGTCAAAGGTATAGCATGTTGTATAATAAATAGTTTAACATTGTAATGTTTAACATAATTCATAAGGCAATATATGGTATCGTAATTGTATAGTGAATATACAGTAGTGTGGTATACAGTAGGGTTGGTAGAATAATACATAGTGTAATATTACAAGTCTATTTTACAGTCTAAAGTATAGGGTAGTGTATAGTAACGCATTGTATAATTTAATGGTGGGTTTGTCTATGGCAGTGTATATTACGGTGTATAGTCGTGTAATGTAGAAAAAGTTTAGTTGGGGACATATCAATATAATGCATAATGTTAGAGCTTACATTGGGCTGTATACGATATTATACAATGTAGTTTAGATTGGAAGGTATAACATTGCAATGTATTGTAGTCTAGTTTATAACATAGTTGTAACGCAACACAGAACAGAGCAGCGCATCGTGGCTGTTTCTCCCCCCTCCTTCGTTCCGAGCATAGATGGACTCGTTTGTCTGAACAAAGCTCGTCGCTTTCCGTGGTGCTAACGTTGAAAAGAAAATACCACCACCCATTTTTTCGCCATATGGCATTGTAATGTATAACGACTTATTGTTAGTAGCTCAGCTGTTTGGAGAGTATATAGAGTTTATTGATAACATTGATGTAGTTTATATTTAAGTTTTTTATTAGTTTACTATATGGTATTCATTATATAGTGTAGTGTATACCCAGTTACTTTATGTTAATAGCTCAACTTATTGAAGAATATATTGAGTACATTTATTATATTGATGTAGTTTATACTTAGTTTTTTTCACATCGGTTTATTGTATGATAGTTGGATAGTTGCAGTCCTTTAGTGTCCATATACTAAATGGCCCTGTTGATATGTAAACTTTGATTTTAACATAGCTATTTCCGTGACCAGTCACATGCTAATCTCTCACAATAACATCATGCTAATCTCCCAGTTACATGCGAATTTCTGACTTTAACACCCTGCTGATCCAACACTTCAACACCGCTATTTCAATGCTCAATTATCCTGTTTGATATGTAAACTCCTTTGTCAAGGCGCTTTACTTCTCCCACCTAGCTTAAAAGACGTTGCGAATCTTAGCAGCGTTCATTGAAGCGCTGTCGTCCTGAGAGTTCTGTTCCTCCACCTGAAGAAGCCTACTTGTGTTGTGGCCAAAACGTCGTGAGAATTTTATTTTTATTATTTTATTTCCATTCTATGTGACTTTAACGAAAGAACCAAGAAGACTTTGTCTTTGTTTGATGAAAATATTACCTTTGGTATGGAGGGCGAGGTCTGTGTCTGATTGCTCTGGAGGTCGACTTTTGCTCTCTACTTCTTCTGGATGCTCTGTCTGAGTGCTCGCGATGTCTTCTAGTCTCGCCTCTGCTCCTTCTGAATGCTCCATCTGAGTGTTTGCGATGTCCTCTTCTCTCGACTCGATCTCTGCTCCTTCAGGATGCTCTGTCCCAGTGCTCGCGATGCCCTGTCGTTTCTCCTCGCTCTCTACTCCTACTGGATGATCTGTCTGAGTGCTCGCGATGTCCTCTGGTCTCGTCTCTGCTCCTTCTGGATACTCCATCTGACTGTTTGCGATGTTCTCTCCTCTCGACTCGATCGCTGCTCCTTCAGGATGCTCCGTCTGAGTGCTTGCGATGCCCTGTCGTCTCTCCTCACTCTCTACTCCTTCTGGATGATCTGTCTGAGTGCTCACGATGTCCTCTGGTCTCGTCTCTGCTCCTTCTGGGTGCTCCATATGAGTGTTCGCGATGTCCTCTCCTCTCGCCTCGATCTCTGCTCCTTCTGGATGCTCCATCTGAGTGCTCGTAGTGTCCTGTTGTCTGGCCTCAATTGGACGCAGCTTCATCTCTCTGTCGAGTTCCACCGTGCACGACTCCACTCGGCTGGGAGGGATGATGATAAACTGTTAAACTAAATCATTATTTTTATTTTACCATGTAAGGCCCACTGAGCTAGGAAGCTTTTTTGTAGAATCGACCTGAATATCACAAATTATAACTCAATGAGCGGCTTATCACGTGGAAATTACAGCAGCCAAATACTCTAATCACATGATGATTCTAAATGAGGAGGGAAAAAATCAGGGAACCCGGAGTAAAATCCACACCAACATGGGGAGAGAAAGGAATAGACGCAGACTCCATATAGGCAACAGGCATCGTCAGGTTTGGGATCGAAGCCACTACCTCCTGCATACCAGGGGAGGTAGTTAACATCTAGCCACCACGGCGCCTAAGATACAAGCACAACTAGAATCACAGTTAATAAGTTGAGACAAGACTCAGTATTGACTTGAGTAAAATGTTACGTTGTAAATCCTCCTCCACCCGACACAGCCAATAAATAATCATAATCTGTATTTCTACTGCAGGAGGAGTCCGATGAGCTATGAACCTATTTTCACAGATGTCCAGTAGGTGTAGGGGATTATAAAGTTAGAACATAAAACGATAGCAGTGCTAAGTATAGGAAAGATAATAAAATAAATAAAGTATATGAGTGCAACTTGCATGAGTACATCAGTTACTGCCAATTTTTCAATACTAAATGCATAACTTGGGGCAAGGCAGCAAAACAACAGTCCCAAACCACACCAAGATAACACAGTCCCTCAATAATATGGGACATAAACGTTGAACTATCGATACACGAGAGGTAAGGATCAAAGTTAAAAGCATGGCTACAGGCTCTCAGTGAGGTGGTGGCACCTTGAACTGTCATCCTCCTGACTCAGTGCCGAGTATTTCTTCGGATGGACGCTGATCCTCCACTGGAAGCAGTCCCACTCGAGTGGCAGTATACAGCATTTCGTTCCATTCAAACGATGCTTACGTTCCTTCTTCTGCTGGGACAGGAGGATGGGCATTGTGCTGAAGGCAGGGTCCTTCAATGATATCAAACCAGCGGGAAGCGCACACAAGCTGGAAGGCAGTTTCAGCTGCTCAGTGAACTGGCACCAATAACTGTCCAAGCTCTGCGGTCCTCCATGTATGAAGATTTTATTGTCCAACGGGAAACCAGAACACCATGGAATAGACCCACAAATGCGAGGGGGAAACATTGCGTTCTATTCAGATGGAACAAATAGTCCATAATTGTCATACTACATTCTCCTGGAAAGTCAGTGAATGACTCCTCCTCGATACCCACCGTGTTGGATTAATGGACACGAGTGGCACAGCCACCATCACCGTTCTTGTCAAGAAACATAAACGATAATTTTGCAAGCTCCGGTCATCCTCTCATCAGTGGATTTTGGCTAACCATTGAACAAAGACAGTGACCACATCGCGTGCTTTTGGGTGCGCTTGTGCGTCCATCTGGAACCCTCTTCCTTCCAATATGAGAAAGCAATTGGAGCTATGCACTTTTAAATCATTACATTGAAAACTAATTTCTTAAAAACTGCTCTTTGTGTTTAGAAACTTTCCTTCCTTCGCACCTCCAATTAGCACAGTTGGCTACACATGGTGTGAAAGAAGTTCAACATACATACATCTGGACCAGTCCTTGGCCTTCCCTCAAAAAGCCTCAAAAATAGCCAAATGTGATGTAGTAAACATGACATACATCTGGACCAGTCCTTGGCCTTCCCTCAAAAAGCCTCAAAAATAGCCAAATGTGATGTAGTAAACATGACAACAATGGAGACAAAGGCGGCCGGGCATGGTGCTGGCCACCTACCCTCTTATGTGCCATTCCGGACTTCACAGGTGCTACTCGCTAACAGCACTTGCCCCAACGGTCGGTTAAAAGCTATATGGGGATCGCTGCCTTCGTCTTGGCGGGGGTTGGGGGCATATGTTACACTTTTTTTGCAATGTACGTAGCCAATCATGCTAATCGGAGGTGCGGGACGGAGCAACAGAGGAGAATGGAGCGAAACTCCAAATAACGTTCGACACAAAAACAACAACGACAATAACGATAACACATAAAGTAACTCACCTCCTTAGGGGAGGGCTCAGTAGGCCCCTTGGTCTCACGCGTGCCCCATGATACGTTGTACATGTTGACCAATGAGTAGATGAGCAGCAGCAGGTATCCCGTGGGAATGCAGATGAGGTACAAGAATCCGTGCACGATGCAGAAGAACTCGCGCGGGTGCAGCGCCGCGGCGATGAGATGGATGCCCGCGAGAGTGATGAAGAAGATGCTGCTGGGTGTGAGGATACCGTTCTTGACAATGTCGCCGACCATAGCGAGCAGCGTGCCCGTCATGAGGAACATGTAGATCACGGTGAGCACCATGGCCACCTTAAAAAAAATACCAGGTATAAAGCTCTTTTCAGAAGCCACCTGGCCACAAATGATAGATCAACGAAGTGGCTCATCACGTGGTAATGTATATCAGCAGCCAGATTAAATGCAGAGGGAAGATAGAGAGAACACGTGGACTCCAAATACATAACAGGCGTTAAGGTCGGGATAGGGATCGAACCCACGACCTCCTGTATACCATGCGAGGGAGTTTACATCTCGCCATCGCAGGAGGAGACCTTAGCCATCGGCGTCACCATTGTCCTTTTTGTCCAACCACCACCACTTCTTGGGAGTTACTTTGCATTTATTCCACACTTTTCCACAAAGTCCTCAAGACCCTGCACTTTGCAAACAACAACACAATAATGATAGCTCATTGTTCTTCTGGGTTCTTTCGGTAAAGTCACGTAGAATGGAGATGAAATAATAAAAATAATAATAACAGAATAAAATTCTCACGACGTTTCGGCCACAACACAAGTAGCCTTCCTCAGGTGAAGAAACAGGACTGTCTGGAAGACAGCGCTTGAGTGAACCCTGCCAAGCATGGCAGCGTCTTTTAAGCTGTGTGGGAGGAACAGAGCACCTTGACAAAGCAGTTTACATAGAAATTAGCATGTAACTGGGGGATGAGCATGATGTTGGTGTGAGGGATTAGCACCACGGAGAGAGACGAGCTTTATTAAGACGGATGAGTCCATCTATGTTCAGAATGGAGGAGGTGGAGAGGAATTTAGATATCAACAGTAAATTAGCATGTAACTGGGGGATTGGCATGATGTTAGTATGAGGGATTAACACCACAGAGAGCGACGAGCTTTGTTCAGACGGACGAGTCCATCTGTGTTCGGAACGGAGGAGGGGGAGGAAGAGGAGGAACCCTCAAGACCTTGGGTTTTCGGATGCCTTTGTCCGAACGATCCGCCTACTCTACACCAAGGCGGAGTGCATGATCAAGATCAATGGCGCCCTCACTGCCCCGGTCAAATTCGAGCGAGGAGTGAGACAGGGATGCCCATTGTCGGGCCAACTTTATGCCCTGGCATTAGAGCCTTTCCTGAATCTCATAAGGCGGAGACTCAGCGGCCTGGTGCTGAGGGAACCAAGCATCAAGTTGGTCCTGACGGCATACGCCGACGACGTCCTCCTCATCCTGCGCTCCCTGGCTGATGTCGCCCTGCTGCATGAGTGCCAGGAGGTCTTTTCGAAAGCCTCGTCATCAAAAATGAACTGGCAAAAGTGCAGCGGCCTGCTGGTTGGAGCGTGGGACATGACTGAGTGTCCCGAGAAGGCAAAAGCCATCAATTGGAGCACAACATCGCTGCACCACCTGGGGGGGTTCCTCGGACCAGAGGAGGAACCACCGCAGAGGAACTGGGTCGAGCTGGAGGAGAAGGTGAAGGAGCGGCTGGCCACCTGGAGTCGCCTGTGCAAGTTCCTCACCTTCAGGACAAAGACGTTGGTGGTGAACCAGCTGGTGACGTCCATACTGTGGCACCGACTCTTCTCCCTGCACCCCCCCATGAGCCTTGTCAACGCACTTCAGAAGCAAGTCCTCGACTTCTTCTGGTCAGGTGGAGGACATCGGGTCGCGGCTGGGGTCCTGGCCCTGCCACTGGACGAGGGCGGTCACGGTCTGGTGTGCGTGCGGAGTCAGCTGGCCACCTTCCGACTGCAGGCAGCGCAAAAGTTCCTGCACGCCGCCCCTGCACCGGCCTGGAGCGTCACGGCCTCCTTCCTCCTGAAACAGCTGGGGGGTCTGCAGTGCTCCAAGCAACTATTCTACATGGACCTGCAGGGCTTCCCACTGGGACAGCTGCCACCCTTCTACAGAAGCGTCCTGCAGACATGGAGCTCCCTCGCCGTCAGGAGGCTGAACCAACCGTGATCGGCTGAGGATCTGGTCTTCGAACCGATCCTCAGGAACCCACAGACAAAGCTGCCATCCACCACCACCACCCCTGGCATGGAAAGGCGCCTCGCCAACGCGCGGCTCACCAGGATGGGAGATCTGGTGGAGCCTGAAACACGGGGCCGGTGGATCGGACCAGCAGACGTGGCCACAAAGACAGGGCTGCAGTCGCTCCGGGTGGCTGCCCGGATCCTGGCCGAAGCCAAGGGGGCCTTCTCAGTGGCAGCGGGGAGAACGCCCCCCATCGGCGTTGGGGATGACGAGGCCCCTCTCGATCCCCCTCCACCGGAGCTCTCAGTCGTGCCACTGCATCGCCAATGCCGACAAACGAAGGCGGATCACAACCTGTGCCGGCTAGAAGACCTACCGGAGGTGGCCTTCGCAAATGTAAAGAGGAAGGTTCTCTACTCCTACATGGTCCGGTTCCACCAACAGGACACCCTGAGGAGCCACAAGGACCATGCCTGGAGGAAAGCCCTGCCCTGCGTCTCTCCGGAGAGGCCTCGCTGGAGGCAACTCTACTGCAGACCGACGTACAACCGCATCGGCGACCTCAGCTGGAGCATCGCCCACGGCACCGTCACCACCAACGTCTCCCTGGCGCGCTTCACCGACACGTCCCCGGAGTGCCGGTTCTGCGGTAAAGTGGAGACGGTGGCGCACCAATATGTGGAGTGCAAGAGCCTGGACTCGCTGTTCAAGGTCCTGAGAAACATCCTCCTAAGGTTCAGCCTCCACTTCTCCCCGACGGTCCTCTTCTTTGGATACCCGAAGGGCAACAGACCCCAACATCTTCAGGGGCTGGTCAACGTGCTCTTCGGCTACGCCAAGCTCGCCATATACAGGGCAAGGAAGGTGGCCCTGGAGGGGCAACGTCCAGCCAGCAGCCTGGGCATCTTCCACGCTCTGGTCGGATCAGGGTGTGGCTGGAGTTCCACTACACGCGGCTGACCCACGCCGTGCCGGCCTTCAAGGAGCAGT